>NW_006784347.1:1553142-1598115 GCF_000442215.2 Lipotes vexillifer | reverse complement strand
CAGCAGGAACCACTGGGCAAGGAGATTATAGCTCATTTCTTGTTTTGTTTTCTTCTTTATATGTCTCTGTATTAAAAAATCTAATAAATGTTATTTTTTAAGGTAAAAAAGATCTCTCAAGCCACTCTCTCAACTCTATTGATATAACCTGGCAATTCAATTCACTATAATTTTGCACAATACCAGAAGCTTTTAACTATTTTCTCTAACTCCAGGCTTTTGCCCTTCAGTCTATCTTATAAGGGATGGATACATACAGTCATTCTTTTGAAGTGCAAATGTGATAATATGGCTCCTGTTTAAACTCACTATCAACAAAGTAAACCCAACATAACATCAGAGTGCGTAAGGTCTTTGGCATCCCTTTCAACATCATTTTCTACCACTCCTTCCATATACCCCAGGTCCTAGTCATGCAGAAATATCAATTATATGCCGAGTTCTTTAACTTCTTGGTGCCTCCTTCCTCTTTCTTCTCTTAGTCCTTCTAGTGAATTCTTATTTGTCCTTCTCTGTGATGTTTTCTGTTCTTCTCTACCCTACTCTCCCCTTTGCACTTAGATGCTTCCTTCTCTGTGTTCCTATGGTACTTTATAAATTACTGTATTATAGCATTTATCACACTGTAGCCAAGTAGGTTACCAAAACAACAATGGATGTCAATTAGAATTCCCTCCTGTAATTATCCAAAAAAATCTTAATATTTGCTTCAGTCACTGTTCCAGTGGATATGCAAAGTTACTGAAGTACAATTGTAGCCACAAGTATGTTGACGACCACAAACAGTAAAGTTGCTAAATGGCAGTTTGCAAAAAATATACCATGAGAGGTAGTTAAGAAGTCTGAAAAATTCACAAATTGAATGATAATTCCCTAAAAGTTGACCACAATTTAAAAGATTTTATTAAGTAACTAGAATAACAGTGCTTACAAGATAAAATTCTAAATAGACAAAAATCTTACAATCCATATAATGGAAGAATGTACTCTTCACCTGATAAAATACTGCTTGCTTTTTAAAGTTTTTTTAAAAACATATTTCAAATTATATTTTTACCCGGTGATTAAAATACCTGGTATAGAAACCTGGGTTCTATACAGTCAATTTCTTCAATATCTATTAGTTAGAGAAATGTCTGATAACTTATTGATGCTTCTGACAGCTGCCTTATGCCAATTTCTGGAAAGCAACAGTGTTAGAAACCTTTAGAGACAGTGAGGGATGAATCATATCTATCTAATTAGTCCTGTACAACTTTTTGTAAAACCTATAGTTAGTTTTTGCATAGGGTAAAATAATGAATCTTTACAGACACTTATGCTCAATAAGGGAAAAGTATTTTATAATCTCTTCAGTGAACTAAAAAAAGAACAAAAGAAGCTTATACCTATGTTTCCTACTAAGTGCTCAGTGTTCTTCTCAAATAACAGAGCCAGAATTCTCTTAGAAATCATTGCAGCTTAGTTAAGAAGTAAATTGGGATGTACCATTAAGATTGGTAGCTATATTTTCCATTTTTATGTAAGCAAGGATTTAAATGCTTCTCTTTTGGATAGACTGAATTTGCCTAGCAATTTCTCATAAGTTATAGCATTCTAGGATTCTAAAAATGATGTCATGGTTGGGGATCATCATATTTAAAAGAACCCAGGAGAGAAAATTTTCTGTCATTATATAAAAGTGAATAATCTTGAAAAATTAATATTAAAATCTTCTGCAGTTACTGATCTTCCAGATGAGCCATGCTCCTCGTAATCACATCTGATGACAGATGCTGATGGTCTCCAGAGGACGGAACAAAGAGTAATGGTTTAGAAAAGGTACAGAAGGGAGATGGGAAAGGTAAGAAGCATCACACCATCATCTGCGTAACATAAATAATTACATCTGGAAAGAGCTCTTGACTATAATAAGTATTTTATTATCTTGTATCAGTAAGATAAACCCATCCTGACACTCATCAGGCAAGTAAGAAAGACAAACATAACTTTGATTTTGTAGCATGGACAAAGTCCAGATGATGATGCATTTTGAAAATGTCAGAATGCCCAACTGTTCTGCAAAAGTCCTGGTCTGAATTATTAAACAGCAACTTAGCTGTATTAAAAATATCCCTTGACGTAGTTCTGAACAGCTGCTAAAGAATAATGGCTCCATATTCCAGCCACTTATTATCTGTATCATCCCCTTATGACTGAGACTGCTAGTGGTGTTTGAGTTATTCTTTAGCAATGTAGGTACCTGATGATTCTACTATGGTAAGATAGCCAGTGTACTGTGAAAATACTGAGCTCTTCGAATGGGGAAGTTGAATTCTTGCCTGCTTGTCACTCTCTCAAACTATAGGTGATGTTTCTGGTAATATAAATTCTACTGAAATATACTTCAATTTAATAATGTTTTTTATTTTTTATTTTGGCTGCACAGTGCAGCTTGTGGGATCTTAGTTCCCTGACCAGGGGTCGAACCCAGGCCCTTGGCAGTGAAAGCTCAGAATCCTAACCACTGGCCCGCCAGGGAATTCTCAAATAATGTTTTTTAAAGCTAAAGTTTTTAAAACCTAAAATCTCAAAGTGAAATCCTTTGAAAGACTTCTGATGTGAGAAAAGACTTTTAACAGCTTGACAATATACTTTATAGGTTCTCTTTTTGATATTATGTGTTTTTATTTTATATTTATATTTTGGTTTTCTTTTAAGATTTTTTTTTGATGTGGACCTTTTTTTTTTTTAAAGCCTTTATTGAATTTGTTACAACATTGCTTCTGTTCTATGTTTTGGTATTTTGGCCAGAGGCATGTGGGATCTTAGCCCTGAGCAGGGATCAAACCCGCAGCCCCTGCTTTGGTAAGTGAAGTCTTAACCACTGGACTGCAAGGGAAGTCCCTATTTTATATTTATATTTTGGAAGCAGAACTAAACAATCACTTAAGGAACACAAACCTTCCCCCAGGTTCAAAAAGATATACACGTGTATATTACCCAAACATAAAGCAATAGCTTAGTTGAAGAAGATGAATGGAAAATTTAAATACTGTGAGAGCAGAATTTATCTTCATTTCAATATATATGCCAGTAAAATGGTGATTTAAAACAAATAAAACTTACCTGCTACTGAATTTGGCCGTGGCATAAGATAAAGAGGAATAGACTGTACTGACTGTGATAAAACTGTTTCCAAATTCCTCTCTGGGATCTTATTCAGACTATAGGTGGAAGCCGTCATGTTTTCATCTACTCGATATAAACAGGAATCCATGCTGGATTTTTGAGACTGCCAAGGCTTTACGTTTCCTCCAGATCCTAATTCTTTACTGCTTTCCCCAACGTATTTTGTGCGTTCCATGTTTTCAGAATAGCTTGTCAAGGTAGCTGAAGAAAAGAGTAAAGTGAATTAAAAAAGAAAACCAAACCTAGAGGTTAATCTGTTTACTACTCTCCAAATACATGACTAGATAATGACAATATCAGAAACATTATTTTTAACAAGTTACTGATGATTTCAGCTCCATCATGAAGTTTAAACAATTGAAACCAAAATGTAACTCTCTCACACAGGTTCTCTCTCAAAGATTTACTTTTAACAACTCTATTTGAATGAATTAAACAAATTCATATATCAGTGCTAAAGGGCCTACAAATAGGGCCTATCAATGGTAAAAACTGTAGAATTTCATCAAAAGGGAATTTACATACTTTCCATGGATTGCTGGAGAGCCCTAGAGGTGTCAAAAAGATCTTTATACTCTTTTTACCCTATATTTTTCCTTCCTGGCCCTTTATATGAAACAAAGAATTAGAGAATATAGAAACATTCCCTAAAGTAGACGCTAATATAGGAGAAAGAGTCTAAGTAAGGACACTACAAGGCCTCTATTTTTAATTAGAAATTCATTTCATATTTTTATCTTTCAGTCATAAATAGCCCAACAGATCCTAACCTTTTTGCCACCAAACACAATGTTACACCTTCCCCAATGAGATTTTATGGGTTCTATAGCATACTGTATAATTTCTAAATATGTTCAGTGATAATATATAGGTGTAAATTTATATTATGTGTGTATGTGTCTGCGTGCGTTCTTTTTAAACAGATGCATGCTTCTTTTCCTAATTTCTGGAAATTGTCTTATTACTTTAAAATATATTTAAACATTTTTCTTTCTGTAAAATTTGACTGAAGTATAATTTCATTTGGTGTAAAGATGTGGTGATTCAGCTGGCTTTTAATTCTTAGCTAGAAGCTTGGAGTTCACACAGCTGCTAGGGTCAGTATAATGAAAGCTGGAGAATGTAAAACTTCTATTTCCCGGAGGACTTGTCTACATGTAAAGTGTCTGTTAGTTAACCCTTTGCCTTTCATGTTTTTTTTTCGGTGGTGTGTCCCAGCAGAAGTTTTTATCCTTAGGTCCCAAATCAGAGCTGGCTAAGATTCACTTGTATCTGTGTGGTCTTACCCTGGTATATATTCCAGAAATATACCCCTTTTCTCCAGATAAACCCTGAGCACATTCAGTAGGCTCCGAACACTGGAACACGACACCTTTAAAGGTCTGAGAAGGTAGTAATGGGTTTCACTATTTTCAATATTTCAAATAATTTGTAAGTAATAATATGTTTTCAAATAATTTATAAGTAATAATATGTTGACTAGTTACCTAAAACATCAAGCTTCTATAAACTTAGCTGCAATTATATCAAGGGTGATAACATTAGTTATCTCATGTTGAACAGAAATTTTGGCAGATATATATATGTATACATATCATACACATATATATATAATACGTATATATACATTTGATAAATAAAAAATGAGATAGAAACTATTGGATAATGAATAGAGTGATGCTGAAAAATTTTTCAAAAATACAGGGTCTATCAATAAAAATTATGAAAGTCCTCATTGGTGGTGAAAAGATTTGAGAAACTTTGAATTAATTCATGGTACAAAGAATTATTCAGTGGACCCTATTTTATCATTTAAATGATAAAGTTTATAATAAGGAAGGGCTTCTATGGTCATGGTATTTAAAAGTAAAGACAAGGAAGACATCCAGTTTCCCAGTGTGAGAAGAGCAGTGATGTCATTTTGCACTACAACTGTACTATCTGCATGAACCAAACCTGTTATTACATAGTTCACTTGTTTTTCAAACCCAAAGTATCCCTTGCCCTTTTTCACTAGAGAGAAATGTATCTAGTCCCTGGCACACAGTATATTTGTTGAGAGGATGAATAAATTAGTTTTATTGTATGCTCAATGGTCCAGAACCATTGGGGCACAGAAAGAGTGAAAACAGAAAACTCACATAAAATACCAGAAGTAAAATCCTCTGGTTAACCATTCCCATTTAGGAATTTTGTACATTTTTGCTTCATTGATGCTTTTCACAGAATATGGTGACTTTTAGTTTATTTCATTCACTTATCTAGCCAATAAAATTTTATTGAGCAACTAGTATGTGTCAGACTACAGTGGTGAACAAGGTAGGTCCTAAATCCTTAATCCCAGAAAAAGGACAATCCTGTGGCAAAAGAGGCCACACACAGAAAAAATGAAGAATCACAAAATGAAATGCTATATGTATATTTTTTTCTTGCGGTACGAGGGCCTCTCACTGCTGTGGCCTCTCCCGCTGCGGAGCACAGGCTCCGGACGCACAGGCTCAGTGACCATGGCTCACGGGCCCAGCCGCTCCGTGGCATGTGGGATCTTCCCAGACCAGGGCACGAACCCGTGTCCCCTGCATCAGCAGGCGGACTCTCAACCACTGTGCCACCAGGGAAGCCCTGAAATGCTATTTTTAATAACAACATGCTAATGTCTGCATATTAGTCAATTTTATGGATGCTCAACCATTCCTCTATAGTGAGAACTTATCATATAACTTAAAGTCACCAAGGTGAATGAAGCACCAGAGAATGCAATGATATTTTGATTCATGTGGCTACTACAAGTTTCAAAAGTCTAAAGCCCAAGCAGTCTATATGTCAGATATTGGCCTACATAAATTAAGCACCCCTATGTACAAAGTTTCTATGAGTGGAGTTGAAGAGTAAGACATGGTCTCTCATTGAAAAATATACATATTTGTTTTCCACTAGACCTATTCTATCTCCATTTTAATTCTCTAGACGTAGTCATTCCCAGGTGGAACAAAGAATAGTGGGAAATACTGAGTTGTAAGTAATTAAGGAGATTTTTCTGAGAATTTCTCCATTTTCCTTCCTTGATATAGAAAAATAAATTGCTACCTCAGTATAAAGAACTGCTTACATGCTTACATGGCATTTCTGTTTATATTACCATATAGACCAGGAAGATAGTGTGAGGAAGTAGGAATTACAGGCTTATAAACAGGCTCATTGTGAATAAAATTAGCTCCATATATTTAAAAGTTTTATTGAGGTACAATTTACATATCATAAAATGCACCCATTTTAAGTGTACATGGGTACAAGCACATTTGCTTGTCATCTATAATAATTAAAAACTGATAGTAGGGACTTCCTTGGTGGCACTGTCATTAAGATTCCACGCTCCCAATGTAGGGGGCCTGGGTTTGATCCCTGATCCAGGAATTAGATCCCACAGGCATGTCTCAACTAAGGAGCCCACCTGCCACAACTAAGGAGCCCACGTGCTGCAACTAAGGAGCACTCGAGCCACAACTAAGGAGCCCGTGAGCCACAAGGAGCCTGCCTGCTGCAACCAAGACCCGACACAACCAAATAAATAAACAAATAAATATTAAAAAAAACTGATAGTAATAATTTTTATCTTGATTCAGTACTTTGCTTTTGTTGAAAAACTAAATTTTTAATGCTGGATAATAGTCTTAGGTCATCTGTTCTGAGAGAGAATTATTTTAGAACTATGCACTGTTTTGTAATAATTAGGACCATGGGTTTTGAAGTTATACAGACCTGAACTTGAATCTTAGCTTTGCCTCTTAATATCTATGTGATCTGGGACCAATTATTTTTGAATCTCAGTTTTCTAAGTCTAAGAAAGATTGTTATACTATTATGTAAGACAGAGTTAATTTACAGCTAGACTGGGCCAGCCCTACACTTATCTCTGGGGATGCCTGGAACTCTGGTACTGACTCTTAGCCAAGATAAGGTCAACTGGGATAACTAATGACTTATAATTTGCTGTTTACAATTTGAAACTCCCCTGGTAGCAACCAGGTCTAGTTGTTTATTGATAGCTTACACCTGGGCTACTTGGACAGCCTGGCTTAGCTATGTGACCAGAGGGGCATAAAAAGCTTCACTGTAAACTTCTGGGGAGCTCTCCTGAAACCAAGATTGCTTATACAAATCTCGGTGATTTATACTCTGGGGACAGCCACATCCTATTTGATTAGGAAAGAGACTGGATATATATGGAATCTAAAAAAACAAAAATGGTTCTGAAGAACCTAGGGGCAGGACAGGAATAAAGACGCAGATGTAGAGAATGGATTTAAGGACACGGGGAGGGGGAAGGGTAAGATGGGACGAAGAGAGAGAGTGGCACGGACATATATATACTACTAAATGTAAAACAGATAGCTAGTGGGAAGCAGCCGCATAGCACAGGGAGATCAGCTCGGTGCTTTGTGTCCACCTAGAGTGGTGGGATGTGGGGGTGGGAGGGAGACGCAAGAGGGAGGAGATATGGGGATATATGTATATGTATAGCTGATTCGCTTTGTTATACAGCAGCAACTAACAATGTAAACCAATTATACTCCAATAAAGATGTTAAAAAAAAGAACCTGGAGAGCTGCACTTGGGAATGGATCCTCGGTGCTCGCCGGCATTCTCTTTCGCCTGCTGTACTGTATCTTTACTAAAAGCTTTTTGTAAGCATTTTTCTGCGGAGTCTTATATACCCTTTCAATTATCTGATCCTGTGAAACCTTTACAACTATTTTCTTATAAGATGATTGTGAGGATTAAGTAATGGTACCCGCCTCGTACTTTGTACTCAATCAATGGTTGTTGCTACTATTATTATTATTATTGTTATATTAGTTAGGTCAATTATGCAAGAGAAATGCTCTGTTTGGTCTCCTTGATCAATTTAATAGGCAGTATCTAGACTTCTTTAACATATATGCCATGCCATATAAATATAACGCTATAGCTACCAAAAATTTATTAGTGCTAAGTAAGTAGAAGGTGCGAAGGATGACAGAGTCACTAGCACAATAACTGGATAAACTTAGCAGTGAAGATACAATTGCACATTTCTGAAAACAGGTTGGAGAAAATATAAAAAAATAAATTATCTGATGTTCAAGTTTATGACTCAGGGAGGTGATTTTTTAAACGTGAAAATTTGGATCAAAAAAAGAACATACAACATCCTACTGGAATATATGTTACTAAATGAACACAGGTCTTTGATTAGGAGTTTCTGATTTTGCTTTTTAGTTACTAATGTGAAATACTAGGAAAACATAATCATTGAACAATGAGCAAAGCTGTAGATGTTTCATCTTCCTAGGTGTTAAGTGATATAAGGCTAAAGGATATAAGAACAAATTTGGCAATAAATCAGAACCTAAAGAAAAAAAAAATCCTGAGATTTGATTAAAAGAGGGAATTCAAGAATTATACCTTTCTGGGACTTCCCTGGAGGCACAGTGGTTAAGAATCTGCCTGCCAATGCAGGGGACACAGGTTTGATCCCTGGTCCGGGAAGATCCCACATGCCATGGAGCAACTAAGCCCGTGCACCACAACTACTGAGCCTGTGCTCTAGAGCCCGTGAGCCACAACTACTGAGCCCGAGTGCCACAACTACTGAAGTCCGCGTGCCTAGAGCCCGTTCTCCGCAACAAGAGAAGCCACAGCAATATGAAGCCCACTCACCACAATGAAGAGTAACCCCCGCTCACCACAACTAAAGAAAGCCTGCGTGCAGCAACGAAGACCCAGTGCAGCCAAAAATAAAAAATAAATAAATTTTTAAAAAAATAGAAATTTAAAAAGAATTATACCCTTCTGGAAGGAACTGTGATCTCCAGATAAACAAAAGGCAAGAAACATGCCTAAATGGATCCACGCTTAAATTCATTTTGCTATGTAACACCATACCAAAACAGCCCATTATTAAAACTTAACATGAAAAAGGAATAGGATATAAAAATGATGTATATCTCACAGAGTTTATGATTATCAAGATTTTTGCTTGAAGCTATAATAGGAGCTTATATATAAGCTAATAGGAGATTATATGTAGTTGGTGGTATCTAACTAGCCACATATATAAGACCATTATACAATTAAAGTTATACCAATAAAATAAAAGAGTAACAAATATGGGGGCTTCCCTGGTGGCGCAGTGGTTGGGAGTCTGCCTGCCAATGCAGGGGACACGGGTTCGTGCCCCGGTCTGGGAGGATCCCGTGTGCCGTGGAGCAGCTGGGCCCGTGAGCCGTGGCCACTGGGCCTGTGCGTCCGGAGCCTGTGCTCCGCAACGGGAGAGGCCACAACAGTGAGAGGCCCGTGTACCGCAAAAAAAAAAAAAAAAGTAACAAATATGAAATTACATTGTAAATACCTGACGATCATGTCAGTGATATTTTACCACATATTTAAGAAAGGTTGTGAGTTTGAGGAAAGGGAAGCTATGATTGGAACAAAGAAGGCTTTCTGTGGTAAAAATTAAATTACATCTGGGGTGAGTCTAGACCACACAGAATCTAAGAAGTTACAGTTATTTACAACCTTTTAGAATCTGAGAGAGGAACTTTTTACATTAACAATACTTAAAAATTCAGGAACCCTGCATTTCTAGTATTCTGATTCTTATAACTAGAATTCTACATATTTTGGCATGCTATAAGAGTGATACAGCAGGCATCACTAAAATTCTGATTGCTATAATTACAAAATGTAATCATAAGGAATTCACACTGAACTGCCTGATGTATAAAGAAATCAAAAATAGATAATTTAAATTAATACATTTAATAACTTTTGTGCTTTTCGCTGACGGGGCAAGCTTTAAATATGGAACGCTAATAACAGACCATCTTGGAAGTTTTTGTTTGAAATAATATAAGCAATATTTAATTTGGAAAAGCAGATGTTTCTATAATCAGCGGGGAAAATACTTGAAACATATTTAACAGTTAAGGTAGAGGCTAGCCTTGAATTTCCAAGGTAATAACAGTATCTTTGACTATTATTACTTATGCCGTACACAATTTTCTTCCAAATCAGACTGCAGTGAAAAAAAACTAAAGGGAAACAAGTCATTTCTCAAGATAAGCTGCTCACATATGATTTGATAACTACTCTATAGTCTTATGTAATTTTTGGAAGAGACATTATTCTCTTTCTTCTCTCATTATTTTGCAAGTAAATCTGTTTCAGTATTTATACACATTAAAGAATGGAAGTTCATTATTCTTCAAATTAGCTCTCTTATCCACAAAGGCATTTATATTTACAAGGAACACAATTTTGGAAATTTATCAGAAAAAAAAAAATGAGGAACACTGTCTGCTATAAGTCAAAGCAGGATCTCATTTTTAATTTTCAGAACATTATGAACATTATTCTGAACACTCACTGACATGTTAAGCTTCCACTTTGAAAGGTAACTACTTGTAAATGGATTTTATCCAATCTGTCAGCACCATGCCTTCTGCTTGGATGAATATATTTCTAAAGCTATTTTTTTATGTATGGCAGAATAGATGATATGCAGTTACAGACACTCTAATAAGATCGACAGAAGAACCCAGGAAGAGGTGTGGCTGGGATTATAAAAGTCACTGGGCCAAAATGAATCATAAAGAGAATTTAAAAGAATAAGATTAGTCGATGGAGAATTCTAATCTCTATTATTTATTAAAAATTTAATAAAGTTCCATCTTGTACCCAATGGTCATTCTAAACACTCTAAACACCTGTCAAAAAAGTAAAGTGCCAGGTCAGTCCTTTATCCCCTATCCTTCCACACTTAAGCTTTCTTTCCTTTGAGCACCTACTATGATACCATATGTCAGTCATTGGACTAGGTGCTACAGAAACAGATGAATAAGACACAATTTTGGCTAACAAGAAACAGTCTAATGTTGAAAAGCAGGCTCCAAAAGTAATGATAATACCATGTGTTAAATGTAATGATATAGATATGCACAGGTATTACTGGGAACATGGAATAATAATATGAATTGGATAGGAGGTGGAGTGGAGAAGTGAAGAGAGGTGGTGGTAGTAGTGGTGACAGAATACTCAAGGTGAATCTTAAAAAATATGTAGGAGTTAGTCAAATTTAAGAGGGAGAGAGGAGATTACAAGGCAGAATGATCAATATGAGCAAAAGCATAGAGATGAAAAAATGAATGTGTCAGGTAACAACAAAATCTAAAGTTGCCAGAATAATATATACAAGGCCGAAAGTAGTGGGCTTGAAGGCTGGAGAAATTGGCTGCGGTCAGATCAGGAGAGCCTGGCATTTATCTGCTACGTAAATGGGAGCCAAAGGAGTGATCTGATCAGATTTGATTTTCAGGTAGTTCACTACATCTTATAGATAACAGAATCTATAAAATAGTAATTGTTTTTCAGTTAATTCATTTTGGTGGCTGTGTGAAAAACAGACTTAGGACAAGGCAAAAAACACAGAGAGAACTGTTAGATTTGTATTAATCTAGGTCTAAGATAAATGCGGACTATCAAGGCAATGCTAGGAAAGATGAAAAAACAATACAGGGATGAGAAATACAGGGGGAAGGAAGGTGGGAAGGACTTTCCTCTTGGCTATCTAGCTTGGGTTCCTGGGTAGGTAGTGATGTCATTATAAGAGAATATTTTGGACAAGTTTTTGCAAATAAATTTGAAAGAAAAACCATTACTAAGGAAAACAGATTCAGAAAGAAAAAGAAAAAATTTTAGGTCCTATAGTAATTAATACACTGAAATAGTAGTTTAAAAAATCGACATAAAGAAAATAACAGGTCTGAAGTATTTTAATGGCAGGTCCTACTAAATAGTCCAGAAACAGGTAATTCCAGTTTTCTATAAACTATTTCAGAGGTTAGGAAAAGAGGTCAATTTTCATCATATTTTATCTATGTATTTTATTTAGTTAAAATATTTAGCTATTTAATGATAATATCTTCATATTGACTTCTCATATAATCACAAATTAGAAATTATTATGTTACATACTGAGGGTATAGAAAATTATTAGACATGAATCCTGCCTTTAAGGAGCTTTATAATAAGTTTTAAAATCAGGAAATGTGAATCCTCCAACTTTGTTCTCCTTTTTCAAAACTGTTTTGATTATTTGGGGTCCTTTGAGATTTCACATGAATTTTAGAATGGGTGTTTCTATTTCTGCAAAGAACATTGTTGGGATTATGATAGGGATTTCAATGATTCTGCAGATTGCTTTGAGAAATATTATTTTAACAGTATCAGTCTTCCAATCCATGAACACAGGATATATTTCCAATTATTTAAGTCTTTTAAAATTTCTTTAGCAATGTTTTGTAGTGTTTAGTGTACATGCCTTTTGCCTCCTTGGTTAAATTTATTCCTAAGTATTTTATTCCTTTTGATGCTACTGTAATGGAATTGCTTTCTTAATTTTATTGTTTTTGGTTATCCATTGTTAGGGTATAGAAATGCAACTGGTTTTTGTATGTTGATTTTGTATCCTGTAACTTTGCTGTAAAAATATTCTTTTTATCAACTCATTATTTATTTAAAGTGAATAAATTCACATGTTGATGTATATTCATTTAAGTACTAGAGATATGCTTAGTTGACATGGCATTAAAATATCTGCAATAACATCTAAACAAATAAATATTTTGACTTGATAACCTTTAGAAGGAAGCCAAATGAGGAAAAAATATTTCATTGTCTTTATTCCTTTATCGTTTCCACTTTCCTAGCCTCTTCAGCTTCTGTCATTTGTTGACCAGCCTCTCCTCATCCCTTCCTTGAAACTCTTATCTTCCTTGGCACTGGTAACATTATACTGCCCCAGTTTTTCTCCTATGTGTCTGACTACCCTTTTTCTGTATCTACTGGCTCATTCTCACACCTCTCACCCCCTGGTCAATTTGAACATGCCCTAAGATTCTGTGCTCAGTCTTCTTTTCTTCTCTTTGCATTTCTTTGTCTTCAGATTCTTCTTTTCCCAAAACTTTGCTCACTTCCATGTGACTGACTCCCCTTAACAAGTATACAACAGGCAATAATACGAAGAACTGAGAACCACCAAGAAACTACTAGTTCAGTGAGGGATAAACTTTTTCTGAACCACTTCTGTTGGTACACATGATGCATGTGAATTTACAAGAAGAAGTAGAAAGAACTTTTTCTATTCATCCCTTGTTTTATCAGATAATATCTTTAAAGGACTGGTTAAGCAGGGAGGGATACCTCTCATTTTGTTTGCCCTTTATGTCTCTCTCCTGTATCATTAAAAAGAAAAGGACACATTTTATATGTACATCTCAGTAACTCAAAAGCAGAATTTTTGAAAACCTTGAGCTTGTGTAATTATTTTAAAAAGAAAAAAAGACACAAAATGATGTCTTTTTTAATGATTAATATAAAAACCAACTTACCAATGATACCGCTATCTCTGCTTTCAAGGGTGGAGGTTGGACTAGTGACAGCCCCATAGCTGCTATCCTTGGCAGTTGCATTTGTACTGACTTGCGGGAGAGTGGAGCAGGGGCTACTGGCTGGTGGAGAGGCAGTGCTGCTAGTCAAGGTGGAACAGGGACTTATCCTCTGGGTGATTGCTGAGGTCTGAAAAATTGAAATGAAAAATGAAACAAACTGATCAGCTGTTAAAGTAAAATATATCTTATGGTAAAACACATGCTTTGATAAGAAAAAGAAAAAACTCCACACGCACAACTTTTACATCTATTAGGTTCTGCTTGTTTTTGCCTTCCGGGATAAAGCATTCCGTGTTCTATAATTAAGGTGAAACTTGATAAATTTAACATGAGCAGAGACTGGCTTGTTTTTCTGCCTAGGAAACTCACAGTGAGAAGTAGTCTTTATCACTACTATGAACTAATAGAGGAATTTATTAATCACAAATTTTTCTTGCTATTTTCAATCGAAATTTTTCTGAAGGCCTGGAACTTTTTCTTGCTAATAATTGTCTTTGGATAGAAAAAAAAAATCTCTGCAGCCAAGGAGAAATAAAGTTCTTAATGCAAATAAATGGGTTTATTTTGGATACATAGGTGGTTGCTCAGAGGCAATAAATGAATGCAGGGAAAATGCCTTATCTAAAAGTTTGTCTAATAAAATAGATCAAACAATATTAATTTAATACAAAATGAAATAATTTCTCTGTAGAAACTGATTACAGACTGAGATCGCTGAGTGATTCTTACACCTAAAGTTACCTCCTTTTCACATTTTTGATGGGAAGTAATGAATAATCACCGAAAAGACTGATGGCAATATATTCTGGTTTATCTAATTTAATGACAGTTTGCTTTTCTTTAGCTCTTCCTACCCAAATAAATTAATGAAATAATGAATGAAAGTGTATCTTTTTTCAAACACTCAAGAAATGTTATCCTACCCTGATACCAAAACCAGACAAAGATGTCACAAAGAAAGAAAACTACAGGCCAATATCACTGATGAACACAGATGCAAAAACCCTCAACAAAATACTAGCAAACAGAATCCAACAGCACATTAAAAGGATCATACACCATGATCAAGTGGGGTGTATCCTAGGAATGCAAGGATTCTTCAATATATGCAAATCAATCAACGTGATAAACCATATTAATAAATTGAAGGAGAAAAACCATATGATCATCTGAACAGATGCAAAAAAAGCGTTCGACAAAATTCAACACCCATTTATGATAAAAAAAAACCTCCAGAAAGTAGGCATAGAGGGAACTACCTCAACATAATAAAGGCTGTATATGACAAACCCACAGCCAACATCGTTCTCAATGGTGAAAAACTGAAACCATTTCCACTAAGATCAGGAACAAGACAAGGTTGCCCACTCTCACCACTCTTATTCAACATAGTTTTGGTAGTTTTAGCCACAGCAATCAGAGAAGAAAAGGAAATAAAAGGAATCCAAATTGAAAAGAAGAAGTAAAGCTGTCACTGTTTGCAGATGACATGATACTATACGTAGAGAATCCTAAAGATGCTACCAGAAAACTACTACAGCTAATCAATGAATTTCGAAGAGTACCACGATACAAAATTAATGCACAGAAATCTCCTGCATTCCTATACACTAATGATGAAAAATCTGAGAGAGATATTAAAGAAACACTCCCATTTACCATTGGAACAAAAAGAATAAAAATACCTAGGAATAAACCTATCTAAGGAGACAAAAGAGCTGTATGCAGAAAGCTATAAGACACTGATGAAAGAAATTAAAGATGATACAAACAGATGGAAAGATATACCATGTTCTTGGATTGGAAGAATCAACACTGTGAAAATGACTCTACTACCCAAAGCAATCTACAGATTCAGTAGAATCCCTATCAAACTACCAATGGCATTTTTCACAGAGCTAGAACAAAAAAATTCACAATTTGTGTGGAAACACCAAAGACCCCAAAGAGCCAAAGCAATCTTGAGAAAGAAAAATGGAGGTGGAGGAATCAGGCTCCCTGACTTCAGACTATACTACAAAGCTACAGTCAGCAAGACAATAATGGTACTGGCACAAAAACAGAAATATAGATCAATGGAACAGGATAGAAAGCCCAGAGATAAACCAACACACATTTGGTCACTTTATTTTTCATAAAGGAGGCAAGCCTATACAGTGGAGAAAAGACAGCCTCTTCAATAAGTGGTGCTGGGAAAACTGGACAGCTCCATGCAAAAGAATGAAATTAGAACACTCCCTAACACCATACACAAAAATAAACTCAAAATGGATTAAAGACCTAAATGTAAGGCCAGACACCATCAAACTCTTAGAGGAAAACATAGGCAGAATACACTATGACATAAATCACAGCAAGGTCCTTTCTGACCAACCTCCTAGAGCAAGCGAAATAAAAACAAACAAATGGGACCTAATGAAACTTAAAAGCTTTTGCACAGCAAAGGAAACCATAAACAAGACGAAAAGACAACCATCAGAATGGGAGAAAATATTTGCAAACGAAGCAACTGACAAAGGATTAATCTCCAAAATATACAAGCAGCTCATGCAGCTAAATACCCAAAAAGCAAACAACCCAATCCAAAAATGGGTGGAAGACCTAAATAGACATCTCTCCAAAGAAGATATACAGATTGCCAACAAACACATGAAAGGATGCTCAACATCACTAATCATTAGAGAAATGCAAATCAAAACTACAATGAGGTTATCACCTCACACCAGTCAGAATGGCCATCATCAAAAAATCTACAAACAATAAATGCTGGAGAGGGTGTGGAGAAAAGGGAACCCTCTTGCACGGTTGGTGCGAATGTAAATTGATAACAGTCGTTATGGAGAGCAGTATGGAGGTTCCTTATAAAACTAAAAATAGAACTACCATACGACCCAACATTCCCACTACTGGGCATATACCCTGAGAAAACCATAATTCAAAAAGAGTCATGTACCACAATGTTCATTGCAGCACTATTTACAATAGCCAGGACATGGAAGCAACCTAAGTGTCCATCAACAGATGAATGGATAAAGATGATGTGGCACATATATACAGTGGAATATTACTCAGCCATAAAAAGGAACGAAACTGAGTTATTTGTAGTGAGGTGGATGGACCCAGAGTCTGTCATACAGAGTGAAGTAAGTCAGAAAGAGAAAAACAAATACCGTATGCTAACACACATATATGGAATAATAAAAAAAAAAGGTTCTGAAGAACCTAGGGGCAGGACAGGAATAAAGATGCAGATGTACAGAATGGACTTGAGGACACGGGGAGGGGGAAGGGTAAACTGGGATGAAGTGACAGAGTGGCATGGACATATACATACTACCAAATGTAAAATAGATAGCTAGTGGGAAGCAGCTGCACAGCACAGGGAGATCAGCTCGGTGCTTTGTGACCCGCTAAAGGGGTGGGATAGGGAGGGTGGGAGGGAGACGCAAGAGGGAGGAGGTATGGGGATATATGTATATGTATAGCTCATTCACTTTGTTATAAAGCAGAAACTAACACACTACTGTAAAGCAATTATACTCCAATAATGATGTTTTAAAAAAAAATGTTATCCTTTTCAAAACAGTTACTGATCAGTGGCAAAACTACTTGAAGGAGTACTAATGATAAATTTGACATATTTAAATGTTAAATTAAAAAAAAAGCATTTCAACTTTACAGACAGAGTCTATTCATAATCTCTCTGCTAAAATTGAAGATTTACATTTTGTAATTTGACTGGAAAATATGTTGATCACTGAATATGAGAATATTAAGGCTCTTTGACTCGTCCCCAAATGATTTCCAGATGCAATCTCTTATATTTAATTATCTGTGTTGAAGCCAGGTTTTGATTTTAATTTAAATGCTATAACCAGGTCATAAAAGATACATTCAACTCAACCAAGCATAAGTGACATTCTCAGAGCCCTGCAACCAAGTAAATCTTTTCAATCATATGAATAATAGTAGAAACTGATTTTTCTTAATAACACAATAAGCCCTCAAATCTATGCCATTTCTCTTCTATATAATTTTTCTCCAGAGGAGGGAGGAGTCTCAATTTCTTTGTAATTTCCTCTATTTCTATAAAATGATGTTGGTCTACCAGAGCAATGAATTTTTTTTAAACTGGGCTTGCAGTAGAATTTCCTGTGGAATGTAAAAAACAAGTTCCCCTACAAAACTGACAGATACTGAACCCCACCCCAGTCTTACTGACTTAGAATCCTCCCTAGTTGGAATTTGGCATGGCAATTTTTAACTGCCTCATTCTCAGTTTAAGGAATATGTGGGTACTGTAATAGAACTGTATTAGAGTCTTCTACATTAGATATATCTATACTATAGTCATTCCATGTTGAAAAAGTTTAATTTGGGTATAAATCTATTACCTCTATAGCAACTACTTTCCATTTTTAGACAAGATTCTCAGTCGGTTCTTTGAGAAAGGAAACTGTATTATATGCATAATATAGCCAATGTGGAGGTTAGGCTCAAATGATGCATAATTTTTACTACAAGTTATTTTCTGGAAAATAAAGCATTTATCACAGACTATGCTTTAAAAGCTTTAACTGTAAAAGAAAAGCTTAAAGATCAAGCCATTCAGAAAGCAGAAAATTGTTCATGGCTTGTGAATTAAAAGGCAAGCCTTATATTTATTTAAGGAGGCTAGTTAATGAGACACAGAAATCTCTTCTAGGCACAGAAAGACAACATTATCTACTCTCCATACTGCAGGCTAAAATGGACATCTAATTAAGCCGCTCCACTTCTAAAACCTTTCAGTGGTTTTCCCACTGATCTTTTAGTGGTCTCCAGAAGGATCCCAAACTCCCAAGTGGATCTCTTCAAGGTTCTACAAATACACAAGGGAAGAATCTAATGATGGAATTTATAAGGTACATCCTAATACACAGAAACTACTGAGAGAAGAAAATATAGTGATCAGTTGAATATCACTTTCAATATGTTGTCCTTTGCAAAAAAATGATATATGCTGACTTGCCTGTGCTGGATTTTGTCATTACTAGCACTATTCTGAGGACACCATTACTATATAGGCTCTTTCTAAACAAAGCAATCTATCTTTATCAGTATGCTGTTTAGTACAGAAGAAAGTCACTAAGTGAACATGACCTCCTAGTTCTTAATAATTTTCCTAAGACTAGAAATTCCAATGATCAATTCAGCCACTTTCTCCTGTGGTTCCGAGATAGTTTCATGGTATATTATACTCCAAGAGGGCTATCATGTAGCTTCATTATTAATATTTTACATTTGTTCAATGTTTCGTAGTTAAAATTTTTTAAATGTTATAATTGATACTTCATTATCTCCTTATCAACCAAGTATGAGGCATAATAAATATTATTTCCCCATTTAAGAAATGTGAAAATGAGGGCTTCCCTGGTGGCGCAGTGCTTGAGAGTCCGCCTGCCAATGCAGGAGACGCGGGTTCGTGCCCCGTTTCGGGAAGATCCCACATGCCGCGGAGCGGCTGGGCCCGTGAGCCATGGCCACTGAGCCTGCGTGTCCGGAGCCTGTGCTCCGCAAATGGGAGAGGCCACAACAGTGAGAGGCCCGCATAACGCAAGGGAAAAAAAAAAAAAAGAAATGTGAAAATGAAACTACCCTAAGTATGCAAGCTATGAAGCAATTTCCCCCAAATCATACAGTTCCTGCATACATTTACATACTAATTATACTGCATATATATCTTTTGTTTATATGACATTTTACAGCTTACCAAGTGATTTCATATTCATGATTTAACTTGATCTTCACAACAATCCTGTCATTATTTCATGCTATACTGGACCAGTATGGTGTAGCTATTAAGAACATAAGTTGTAAAAGCAGACTGCCTGGATCTGAATACTATTCCATCACTTTCTGGCAGTGTGCTTCCATTTTTCTTTACCTGAAAACTGAAATATAAATGAACCCTACAAATCTTCTACCTCCTGGTTCAGTGACTTTTCTATTATACTATATCACTTTAATTGCATTAAATCAATGATACTACTCATTTACTTACTTTATGACGAATTTATTCGTAAATGCACAAAGCACACTCTAATCTGAAATCTTTATTTACCAAGACCAGGAAGGGGCTACCTGATTTCTAAATGAAGTCACAAGTCATGTGACTTCATTTAGAAATTACTGCAACAGGCTGTGACATGAAGCATCTCAAAAGCAATCAAATATAAATTTTAGCACCTCAAGAAATGTAGCTTTTTAGAAACACAGGGTCCTTGGCAAATTCTCAGACTGTAATGTCATATTTCTTGGTCATTATTAGAACAGTCATATTTTAACCTGCTGTGAATATAAAGAGATAAAAAGTAAAATAGATATTTCATTTATACCAATTTAAATAAAGCTCTCAACATGTATCATTTCTATTTTTTATTCACAGATCACAGCATACTGACATAGTTACAATGTAAATTAGTTAAAAAAAAATCCCTATCACCATGAAGCTTACATTCTTGTATGATATACAGACAACCCCCCCACAACTAAATATATAATGTAATAAATTAATGATAAGAGCTATAAAAAAAATAAAGTACCAGGATATGGGGATATAGTGATGGGCAGGTGCTATTAGATAAAGTAATTAAGGAAGAGGCCTCTCGGAGGAGGTAACATTTGAGCAGAGCACTGGATAAAGTAAGGAAGTGAGTTATGTGGGAAGAACATTCCAGTATAAATGAATGTTTTATGTGTTTGAGGAATGACAGGAAGGCCAGTGTTGCTGGCGAGCTGCAGGTGAAAGGGAGAGGGGTAGGAAATGATGTAGGAGAGGCAGCGAGGGGTGAGATCAGGTAGCCCCTTGCTGGTCATGGTAAAGATTTCAGATTTAATGTTAAATGTGGGGGAATACAGTGGGAGATTGAGAGAAGAGAAGTCAAAGGACCAGGTTCACATTTTCAAGGATCATGCTGGCTTCTGTGTAAACAGACTACAGGGGGCAAGAGTGGAAGCAGAGCCCTATTAGGAGGCCATTTATTCAGACAGTAAATATTTATTGAGCACCTACTAATAGTAGACATTGTTCTAGGTGCAGAGGATACAGCCGTAAATAGAACAGGCAAAAGTTCCAGCCTTCTAACCTTACATTCTAGGCACTAGCCCAGGCAAGAGATGACAGTGACCTGGATTTAGGTGCACCAGTAGAAGTAATGAAAAGGGATCAGATTTAGCATACATTCTGAAGACAAAGCCTACATAATTTGCTGAAAGAGTGAATGTAGAGTGTGACAGAGTAAAGCCAAGAATGACTCCGGTGCTTTTGTCTTACGCCTGTAGGTGATGCCACCTATTCAGACAGGAAACTCAGTAGAAGGAGCAGGTTCTGGGGAAAAATGCAAGAGTTCAGTTTTTTGACATGTTAAATTTGAGATGTATCTTGGACACACAGGTAGAAAAAGTAGTGTAGGCAGCTAGAAATACAGATCTAGAGTTAAGGGGAAAGGCAGGGCTAGAGATAGTTTAGGAGTTAAGACAGTATTTAAAGACATAAGAATGGAAGAGTTTCAATCTGATTAGAATCTCCAGGTATTTGAATTTTACAGAAACTGCCCACGTGATCAGAATGTGCAGCCAGCAAAACCAATGACCTTGGGAGTGAGAATATAAAGAAAGGAAAAGTCTGAGGAGAGAGCTCTGGAACATCTGAGCTTTAACCACATGATGGACAAATATATTCAAATGATCCTTGTACACTTTATGGTGAAGCTAACATATGACATAGAATCTTCACCGACATTACTGAGAATATGCAATTTGAATTTAATTTGTCATCTTCTGAGTAAAATGGTTCACTACCGGACATTCATTTTAAAGATTAAGACCACATAAATGAATCTGAGTCCAATACTTCTTTTGCTACATTTTAACTGAAAAGAATGGAATAGCCAAAAGAAAAAAGTCTATGAAATAATAATTTTTTCAAATTGCTAATATTTTTAACTTTCTGAGATAAATATCTAGATCATTAATTTTTCAGATTTTCTGCTTTTCTAATATATGTATCCAAAACTAAAGTTTTTTAAAGCATATTTTATATACTACAAGTTTTATTATATTTTGTTTTTTATTATTTCCGTTTAAAATATTTTCCAATTTCTTGTGATTTTCTGACTTAAAGCCTACTTAGGAGTATATTAATATCCCAGCACTTGGGGATTTTGATTTTCTGAGTTATCTTTTAGCTATCATTTTCTATGTTATTTTATAATTGATTAACTCTACTATGGTCACAGTAGTTGAAATCTTTTGACATTTGTTGAGATCTGTTCAATGGATCAGCATATTGTCAATATGGCAAATAATCCATGTGTACCTGAAAACAATATGTATTCTGCAATTTGGGAGTGCGGTGCTCATATATATGTCTATTTTGTTTGTTGGCTTATTTACTTATTTATATCCTCATTCATTCAATAAATAAGTCAAAACCTTAAAGTGGCTTTTTAAACTTAAGAAGGAAACTAAAAGGCGTTCTATAAACTGAAGAAATATACTGATTATGGAAAATTAAGTTATATCTCCAGGCCTCAAAAGGCATTCTATACTTGGGATTATTCTTCTCAGAACACTGACACCCTGCAACATTTTTCCTTTCCTGGTTATAATAGGCTGTTTCATCCCATGTTTCACTAAGTTGATAGGAAGCAGTTTACCTGATTTTCATCCTGTACTTCCATGTTGTATTGGTCACCTGGCTGAACTTCCGTGACTTTCTCTCCAAGGAGGAAACCCAGACGAGTCATGAGTGTGTTTGCTGCCTCATCTACAGATGGAGGGGGACCAAGTTCTTGTTCAGCATCACCTATAACAGGAAGACATTGAAACACCTGAATCTATCAAAATAAAATGGCCAGTTTTGCAACTATTTTTACATTCAGTTTGGTCATTTCCTTTGTTTTCACATTCTAAATGCAAAATTACTAGGTCCTTGACTAGAAGCTGATTTTTCCACTGTTACATATTATAATTGATAGTCTACTCAGAATCCTCAATAAATTTACTTGAAACCCTTGAATTTGAGAGAATGTTTTTGTAACTCACTGAATAGAAGTTTCCCATTTCTTTGGCAGTTAGCATTCCAATACAAGTCCTAGTCTTGGGATCTAGTCCTGGCCATAATCACCACCTTCATTCAGGTTCTTTTATCTTTTTTTTTCCTTACAGTTAGTGTAAATATCCTTTTTTATTTTAAAATCAGTTCAAACTTACAAAAAAGTTTCAAAAATAGTACAAAGAACATTTTTTTCCTTAACCATTTGAAAATATAGACATGATATCCCATCATGCCCAGACAGTATGCATTTCCTATAAACAAGCAATTCTCTTACATAACCACAGTACTAGCAGAGAAATCAGGAACCTAACATTTTACATTATTATGATCTCATCCACAGACCCCATTTAAGTTTTGATATTTATCCAGTAATGTCATTTCTAGCAAAAAGATCCAATTCAGGATTAAGCAATTGCACTGAGTTCTTAGTTCTCTTTGACTCCTTTAATCTTGAACAGTTCCTCAGTCTCATCTTAACTTTCATGATCTTGACACTTTTGAAGATTACAGGCCAGCTATTTTGCACAGTGTCCCTCAATTTGAAGTTATCTCATGATTTAATTCAGGTTATGCATTTTTGGCAGGACTATTGCAAAAGCAATGCTATGTTAACTTTGATCACTTGGTTATGGCAGTGTTTGCCAGATATTTCCACTCTAAAATTATTCTTTCTTTTTGTAATTAGTAAGTATGTAATGGGGGGATACTTGGAAAGTATGTAAGTATACCATTCTTCAACAAAATTTTAAATTAAAAAAAATTTTGTGATAAAAATACACGTAACAAAATTTGCCACTTTAACCATTTTTAAGTGTACGATTCAGTGGCATTAAGTACGTTCACAATGTTGTGCAACCATCTCCATTTTCAGAACTTTTTAATCATCCCCCAGAGAAACTCTGTATCCACTAAATAAAACTCCCCAATCTCCCCTCTTACTAGCCCCTAGTAACCTCTATTCTACTTTCTGTCTCTATGAATTTACTTATTCTAGGTACCCCATATAAGTGGAATCACACAGTATTTGTCCTTTTATGTCTAACTTATCTCACTTGCAAATTTTCAAGGTTCATCCCATGTTAGATCAGAATTTCACTCCTTTTTATGACTGACTCCATTTTATGTACATACCATGTTTAGCTAGTGTACAAGTAGCAGTCTGAAGCTCTCCTCAATAAACTTTTGCCCACTATTTTTAGCATCCATTAATGTTTCTCGGTAGAATTACTATCATGCTTGTCAAATAGTGATATTTTCTAAATCCATCACTCTTCTATAGTTTAGTTTCTTTTCCTTTACCTATCTACCTACCTATCTGAACTCGAAGACTCCTATCTTACTCAATGAGTTATAACCTGTTACTATTATTATTTATTTTGATGCTCAAATTGTCCCAAAGTTGGCCATGGAAGCCCTTTCAATTTGGCTCCTGTAACCTTCTGATATATCCCTGTCATTTTCTGAGCACTTCTTTGCTTTCTGGCATCAGATGTTCCAGGCTCATCTTGTACTTTCCCTGCCCTAGCCCTAGAATCAGTCCTTTTCCCAAGAAGAGTTTTTTGTTTGTTTGTTTTTTTTTTTTTTTAGTGGGGAAAGGTATTTAGAATATCAGGTATGCTCATTGTGATCAGGATGTCACTGCCCCCCAGGTCGACTCCGTTGACAGAGTTAGGCAGTATGCTCATACACTTATATACATACACACAACTCTATATTCATTTTTATTTGTAAATCCATACACAAACATACACTCTAAATGTTCACAAAGATGCTCCAATTCCAATTCAATACCATAGGGTTAATTCTAGATTTCTTCCTTTCCAAAGTTATAACTCTGTTCTCCAATAGTGAAAAATCTGGTTCTCGTTTTCCTTATTTAATACTATACTTATTTAATCTATCCCCCTACATGCAACAAATCTCACCGCTGCTCATTGCCACCCTGCACACAGGTGCACTACTCACCCTGGTTGGGTTCCTACCCTACGCCAGATGGCCCTGAGCTATCATTTCCCCTATAGTCAGGGTCATTTTTCCAAAATAATTCATATACCATAAACTCTATCCTCTTAAAGTATACAGCCCAATGGCTTTATTCTCTTCATAAGTATATGGAACCATCACCACTTTCTAATTCCAGAATACTTTCATCACCCCAAAAAGAAACCCCATTCAGGTTCATTTTTTTGCCCTGGAATTTAGACCCCTAAAATTCCTGATCTCTGGCATTCATTTTAATCCTGTGCTTCCAGACTGCTACATCTTTATTGGGGTATAATTGTTTACAATGGTGTGTTAGCTTCTG
Organism: Lipotes vexillifer; assembly: GCF_000442215.2. Classification (NCBI taxonomy): domain Eukaryota; kingdom Metazoa; phylum Chordata; class Mammalia; order Artiodactyla; family Lipotidae; genus Lipotes; species Lipotes vexillifer. Next base: position 1,573,049 of record NW_006784347.1, on the reverse strand, counting down.
CTTTATAACAAAGTGAATAAGTTATACATATACATATGTTCCCATATCTCTTCCCTATTGCGTCTCCCTCCCTCCCACCCTCCCTATCCCACCCCTCCAGGCGGTCACAAAGCACCGAGCTGATCTCCCTGTGCTATGCGGCTGCTTCCCACTAGCTATCTACCTTATGTTTGGTAGTGTATATATGTCCATGCCTCTCACTCGCTTTGTCACAGCTTACCCTTCCCCCTCCCCATATCCTCAAGTCCATTCTCTAGTAGGTCTGTGTCTTTATTCCTGTCTTACCCCTAGGCTCTTCACGACATTTTTTTTCTTATATTCCATATATATGGGTTAGCATACGGTATTTGTCTTTCTCTTTCTGACTTACTTCACTCTGTATGACAGACTCTAGGTCTATCCATCTCATTACAAATAGCTCAATTTTGTTTCTTTTTATGGCTGAGTAATGTTCCATTGTATATATGTGCCACATCTTCTTTATCCATTCATCCGACGATGGACACTTAGGTTGTTTCCATCTCCGGGCTATTGTAAATAGAGCTGCAATGAACAGTTTGGTACATGACTCTTTTTGAATTATGGTTTTAACACAATTTTCTTTCTTTCTTTTTTTTTTTCTTTTTTAAGAACTCAGCTTTTTATTGAACGTGTTACTAAAGAGGTTTAGTCAAAAAGACCGAAGCCCATGTCATCATCAGACTCTTCAGATTCTTTGCTTCCACTTTCTTCTCCTCAGCTGGGGCAGCAGTGGTGGAGGGGGCAGGAACTCCTGCCGGTGCAGCCCCAGATGCTGGGGCAGGTCTACCTGCCCCCACGTTGCAGATGAAGCTCCCGATGTTGACACTGGCCAAAGCCTTTGAAAACAAGCCTGGCCAGAAAAGTTCACCATTTACACTGGCTGCTTTAATGAGGGCATTGATCTTATCCTCGGTGACTGTCACCTCATTGTTGGGCAGGATGAGGGCCGAGTAGATGTAGGTGAGCGGAGAGTCGGAGGCCATGGTGCGGGCGAGTGCTAGGCAGGGGCTGCCGGGCATGGTGCAGTCGCCAGATGAAGTGAGGGCCTATACCCCAATGCGGCCTTAGCTTCCTCAGGACCGATCACCTTAGCGGCAGCTGAGGAAAGCATAATTTTTTTTCTATTTAGGCTATTTTTCAGTGGTTACCAACTACAGGAATTATTCTTTTTCAAACCTTTTCACTGAGGGATGCTGAACAATGTCAGTATGAGGTTTTTCCTTGGGCTCAATTTATTTCCAAATAGAAAATTTATAGAAATTTATAGACATAAAAAATAGCCAGGGGCTTCCCTGGTGGCGCAGTGGTTGAGAGTCCGCCTGCCGATGCAGGGGACACGGGTTCGTGCCCCAGTCCGGGAAGATGCCACATGCCACGGAGCGGCTGGGTCCGTGAGCCATGGCCGCTGAGCCTGCGGTCCGGAGCCTGTGCTCCGCAATGGGAGAGGCCACAACAGTGAGAGGCCCGCGTACCACAAAAAAAAAAAAAAAAAAAAATAGCCAGGGAACTCAAGATGATCTATTTTAAATGTGATGCAGAACTAATTTACCTAAACTGAATATCTCTTTACATTAACTTGATTCATTGTCAACGTTTCTTCAGATTTTGTTTTATGTTCAGATACATTCAGTCTAACCTGTTAACAATCCACAGTAGCACATATCCTATATAGGATATTACAAAAATCTTTTTTTTTTTTTTGGAGTCAGATATGTCCTTTCATCATAGCAAGCATTAACCAGAATATCATATGGTTTGATGCTAAAATATAATAGCTTAATTTTTTAGGATATTCAGTGTTACACAATAAATCACTCCTAATGGCAAGAAAGTGAGGTTTATGTTATTATTCAATTTAACATTTATCTTAACTTCTCTACTAAAGTCACAAGCTGCAGGTCAGAGGAAGGGACTACAGGTGTATCCTTGTATAGTATTATTGAACTCAAGTGCTCCATCTGTGGAAAATCTATATAGAATTCTCACTGAGGACTTCCCTGGTGGCACAGTGGTTAAGAATCCGCCTGCTACTGCAGGGGATATGGGTTAAAGCCCTGGTCTGGGAAGATCCCAGATGCCGTGGAGTAACTAAGCCTGTGCACTACAACTACTGAGCCTGCGCTCTAGAATCTGCGAGCCACAACTACTGAGCCCATGAGCCACAATTACTGAGGCCGCATGCCACAACTACTGAAGCCCTCGCGCCTAGAGCCTGTGCTCCGCAACAAGAGAAGCCACCACAATGAGAAGCCCCGTGCACTGCAATGAAGAGTAGCCCCCGCTTGCCACCACTAGAGAAAGCCCATGCACAGCAACGAAAGCCCAATGCAGACAAAATAAATAATAAATAAATTTATTAATTAAAAAAGAAAGTGCCTAGACTGGCATTCAAACCTAATTCTACCAGTGTTAAAGTCCCATAAAAAAAAAAAAAAAAGAATTCTCATTGAAATTATGCCAGAGTAGAAAAACAGGATCTATATTCCCTTCCCTACTTCTCTGCAAGAGGCAACAAAAACGGATTTCTCTGCCACAGACCAGAAAGATATCCCAGGGGCTTTATTACCTCTATAATGTCCAACATTATATAGACAGTTCCTTATCTCTCTACCTCTGCCCAACTATGATACTCTAACATAAAATCTCAGGAAAAAGCTGTGTTACAAATGCATGCAAATGCATCTTCAAAACAAGTACCCTAAATCCAAAAAATAATACAAATGAATGTATATACAAAACAGAAACAGAGTTACAGAGATAGAAAACAAACCTGTGGTTACCAAAGAGGAGAGGGAAGGGTGGAGGGACAAATTAGGGGTATGAGATTAAAAGATACAAACTACTATATATAAGTAGATGAGCACCAAGGGTATACTATATAGCACAGGGAATTATATCCATTATCTTGTAATAATCTATAATGGAATATAATCTGCAAAAATACTGAATCATTATGCTGTACACCTGAAGCTTACACAATACTGTAAATCAACTATACTTCAATTAAAAAGAAACAAATCCCCTATCCATCATTCAAGCAAATTTCCACCTTTAAAGCCTTGCTATGAAGAATTTTTCATTTCGTTACCACAGTGTGTAGAATTTCTAAACTATTGAGTCAACTATTTAATATTATTAAAATTTATCAAAGTCTACTATGATAACAAGAATATTTATAGCATATGAAATTTGAAGTAAACAGTTTCAGGTTAAAATGCTAAATGTAATTCTGAAGACATGTATAATAAAATGTAAAAGTCCCTGACCTCTAAATTTCACAACATACTACTACACTATATACAAATGGCAGGCAAGAGGCTATAATTATATTATTATTTCATGCATTATTTGCAAAAGTCCAAATGTTACTCACTTAAGAAAGAGGCTGGGGAAAAGAAACCAAGCTTCCTTTTGCTTCTAGGCTCTTGTACTCATGTTACTCTTAGTCTTACTATATCACTCTATTTCTCTTAAGTGCTTTTTTTCCTAAATATTAGTTTCTTAAAAAGATACTAATATTTATTATTTTTAAGAAGTCTACCAGCTCATATACTTTATATACATTAAAGTATGTATGGGAGAAATGATATAATGACCAGGTTTTGCTGAAATTACTACAGAAAAAAATGGAGAAGATATAGATAAAGTTGTCAAAATTATTGAAGCTAGGAAATGACTACATAGTAGTGCATTATTTTATTCTCTGTTTGCGAATGTTTGGAACTTGAGGAAAAAACTCTATGCAGGGAAGTTTCTTTTAAATAACTTAGCAGTTCTCAACTGGTGACAATTTTGCCCCCCAGGGAACCTTTGGCAATGAGTGGAGATATTTCTGGTTGTCACACTGCAGGGAGCGGTGCTGCTACTCGCATCTAGTAGGTAGAGGCCAGGGACTCTGCCAAACATCCTACAATACACAAGACAGCTCTCCACAATAAAGGATTACCTAGCCCAGAAAGTCATTAAATAGTATTGAGGTTAAGAAACCCTGAAACAGCTAGAATCACCTTATCCTTTAAAATCTGTCAAATTGGATGAACTCTTAACACACAGTCAGTAGGAAAACCAGTGTCCAACCTGTTACTTCCATGGATTCTTAAAATTACTTCAATTTCTAACTTACAATGAATTTTTAGTCTTTGGGCTATTTCTTTCCTGAGTGTAGGGTCTGTTTTCTGCACTACTAGATTCTGCTGTAATCTTTTCAGTTTTCAATGAACCTTAGTCTTATGGTGGTGTGTGGACAGGACTTTACTGGGGTTACATTGTGTTTGTTAAGGGTGGGGGATTATATCATGGCACAGAACAATTAAATGAAACTAAAAAATATGATATATCTCAAAATTTCAGATTATCTTTTATTAATTATAATAACAGCTAGCACATATGGGGATTAATTATATGCCAGGTACTGTTTCTAAGTACTTTATATACATTAACTCTTTTAATGATCATAACCACCCTATGAGGTAGGCATAGGGTGCCTTTATTTTTTTTTTTTTTTTTGCTGTACGCGGGCCTCTCACTGTTGTGGCCTCTCCCGTTGCAGAGCACAGGCTCCGGACGCGCAGGCTCAGCGGCCATGGCTCACGGGCCCAGCCGCTCCGCGGCATGTGGGATCCTCCCGGACCGGGGCACGAACCCGTATCCCCTGCATTGGCAGGCGGACTCTCAACCACTGCGCCACCAGGGAAGCCCCTTTATTTTTATGAATAAAGAAAGTGAAGCACAGAGGGATGAGTAACTTACCCAAATTCATAAGCTAATAAGTAGCTGATCCAGGAAATCTGGATCTAGAACTCAGGCTCTTAACCCCTAAGCTCTACTGTCACCCTTGATTCCAGTCTCTCACCATTTTGCTGGGCATCACTTCCTACCTCCCCTCTGCCCAGGGTATTTGTTCAAAACTCTCAACATTCCTCTTAAATCCTCATACCAAATATTTTACCTATCTTTGTCTCATCCATGACCATCCAGGCAATGTAAAGAAGGTGTCATCTTCATAACCAAACACGCCCAATTAAGGTATGTCCCTAAACAAAGACAGTACTTTTCTTGAGTGGAATTCTACTGTGACTCCTTTAATATTAATGATGAATTTGGAGTATGATACACAAAACAAGATGGCTGGTAGGTTGTTGGAAAATAATCACCATGACACTATTATACACAAAGTAAATCATATCATTCATATATTATGTTGATTAAAACTCCTGAAATTTATCTTGGCTATTTGGGAGCAGTGTGTTTATGCAATAGGCTTTGCTCCCAGAATACTGAATGAGGAATACAGCACCGTAAAACTAAAGGATTCTTATGCTTGGATATTTTTTCCACAGCAGAAGTGGTTACTGAATGCTTATCAAATGCCTTTTTTAGCCTCTATGAAGAAAACTAGCTCTTACAGCTATTAGTATGATGAACTATTTTAATGGATTTTGTAATTTTGAAAAGCTTTCATTAAAATTAATAGGAATTATTATTAAACATTAAAAAAAATAAAGGATTTAAAATTCACATGGGAATGGAAAGGTCTAGGAATAGTAAAGAAAATGTGAAGAAGAATGACTGCTGTTACTTAATATCAAGGTTTAATCTAATGCTAAAGTAATTAAGAGGGAGTATGATTGGTACAAGCATAGATAAAATGACCAGGAGAACAGAATAAAGAATCCAGAAACATATCTATACATGTATAATCACCTTATTTGGACAGAGATGCCACTGCAATATTTTAGTAATCAAATGGCGTTTTCAATCATTGGTGACGGATCAGTATGTATGAATAAAAATGAAACCTGTCCCAACCTCATCCCATACACAAAAATCAATTCCAGGTGGATAAAAGACCCAAATACGAAAGATAATACATTTTCTGGAAGATAGCCTAATAGAATAACTTCATGAACTAGGACTAGGCAAAGATTTCTTAAACAGAACACAAAAAAGAAAAGATGGGTAAGTTTATTAATGAGAAAAACCTCTGTTCACCAAAGACTCCATTAAAACAGTAAAAAGGGGCTTCCCTGGTGGCGCAGTGGTTGCCGCCTGCCGATGCAGGGGATACGGGTTCGTGCCCTGGTCCGGGAAGATCCCACATGCCGCGGAGCGGCTGGGCCCGTGAGCCATGGCCGCTGAGCCTGTGCATCTGGAGCCTGTGCTCCGCAATGGGAGAGGCCACAACAGTGAGAGGCCCGCGTACCGCAAAAAAAAAAACAAAACAAGACAAAAAACGAAACAGTAAAAAGGCAAGCCATAGAGTGGGAAAAATATCTTTAGTTCATACATCCAACAAAGGACTTGTATTTAGAATATACAAAGAACTTGTACAAATCAATAAGAAAAATAAAGACAATACGATTAAAAGATGAACAAAAGAAATTCCACACGGGAATTTACAAAACTCCTGTTTTATACAAAATGTTCAACATTGTACGGAAATGAAAATCAAAACCACAATGAGATAACACTAAGTATGTGTAGTGCAGGATAGCACACAAAAGAAACAAACCAAAAACATCTGATAATATGGGGTAAAAGGACAGTTAAATCCTGTTGTACTGGTGTGAATGTAAACTGGTAGCATCAAATTTGGAAAAAAATTTAGACTGGGGACTGAAACCCCATGACCCAGCAAGTCTACTACTAGGTATATACCGAAAGGAAAAGTATATGTAGGGGCATCAAAATAGATGTAACAAACATTCACAGAATTGTTCATAATAGCCAAAGTTGAAAATGCCCATCAACAGTAGACATACAATGAAATACAACAGCAATGAAAGAGAATCTCACAAACGTACTACTAAACAGAAGAAGACAGACTCAAAGGAGTACATACTAAATGACTTCATTTATATAAAGTCTGAAAACTGGTAAAAGAAATAATTGATAATGCAGTCAGAACAGTGGTCAAGCTTAGAGGAAGTGAATTATGATGCAGAGGAAACATGAGGAAAGGTTCTGAGGTGCTGGTAATGTTCTGTGTCTTGATTTAGGTAGTGGTTATACAAGTGTGTTCACTTCTGAAAATTTCATAGAGCTGCATAATTATTATTTGTATACCTTTCTGTAATTATGCTATATTTTAATTTTCAAAAATTACAGAAAATGTATTAAGGACATAGGACACTGGGTTTGAGAATGAAACAATATTCACAATACTTTTTTTTCCTCCAAGAAAGGAGTCTACAGCTATGAAAAACTAACTAATGCTATATATAATTAAAAACTAACTAATGCTATATATAATTAAAAACTAACTAATGCTATATATAATTAAAAATTGAGTGTAAAATAAAAAATTATCTGACCACTCCCCTCTTACATCGGTTAACTTAAAGTGGAGCAATGACCTAAGGATAGAGAGGAGCCAGTATATATACAAGAAGTATTTTGTAAATTAAAGGAAGTAGCAGAGAGCACAGAGAAAGAAACAATTAAACTTGTTCTGGAAAGACGGAGGAAGAAAAGGAGGAAAGAAGGTTTTTTGCAGGAGGCCATACTTGTTTGATTTTTTAACAGGAGAGTTACGGAAAAAGAGCAGAGGGAGGAGCAATTTTCAGATTCAAATTCTGTAAGACTTACCAGTTCAACACAAATACAGAATTCTGAGATCAAAACTGAGTAATATAGCATATTTAGTATTGTTTTAAAAGAGTGTTTTAGGTTTATTTCTGGAATAATAATATTGATAGTTGTACTAATAGTAATAATAACTTATTGAGGCATTACTGTCTGGTACTTTTCGAAGTGCTTTACATGTATTAAATCATTCAATCTTCACAACACCTTCCTTAACGTACAGATAGTAAAAGTGAGGCACACATAGATCAAGCTTTTGCTTGCCCACGGTTACACAGTTAGGCAAGTGACAGAGTCAATTTTGAAGTCCAGGCTGCCTGGCTGCTGGACTCATTATTTTGCCAGGAAATATGTGATTATTAAGTACAAATTGTTTAAATGGTTATTTTATTTATTAATGGGATACAGCAGAATAACCTCCATGGACAATACAAGAAAGCATGAATTAATTCAATAAATATTTACTAAGTACTTTCTGTGTGCCCAGCACTGTGTGAGGTATTAGATTACATTTATGAACAATGGGCACAGTCCCTATCCTTAAGGAGCTTATAGTCTCGTGGGGAAAAATGGAAAATAAATAATTTGATTGAATCACAGTAAATTAAACTGAGAAATATAATGCGGGCAAGAAATAGGATGCTGTAAAAAGGCAAATGCTGAATATTTCAGAATATTTTGGTGTTTTGATGACATCAATTTTCTTTTCAGAGATGGTTTATACTTTACAACATTTGCAAAAAGTATTTTTTACTCTAAGTAGCCAAACTGCAGAAGGATTAAACAATGATTAAAACTGTGCCAAGAAATGAATTCATTTCTTGGATACCATTAGCTAATGTATCCAAATCCCTAATCTGTATTCCTAACATGGCAGGCTACACATAGAACAGTTCCACAGACTCTCTTAATTCTCAGCATTCTCTTAGTATTTTCTCATCGGGCTGTTTACATTTTCCTTTATGATCTGTTAATTATAAACTGCTTGTTCTCATCTATTTCAAGACTCAGAAATTTGTACTTGTTACATTTAATCAAATAAAGAAACCCATGCTTTCTCTCCAACAGAGTTACAAAACCTGTGATTAGCTTGGCCCAACTGCCAAAGCAAACCTGGTTATATTTTCATTTCTTAGTTCTTAAATGGCAACCTAAATTTTTCCTTTTCTGATGAACATTGGAAATGGGTGACCGACAAAAGCAGTGCTTTTGCAGTTTGCCGCAGGAAGTGCTAAAGTGGAGCTCTACCACATCCTCTCCACACTGAGCTCCTAATTGTGAGAGTCACTGCCAGTGACCCAGTGATCAAGAATCAAAGCAACACCACTAGCCAATCTCTACTCATAGAGGCTGACCTGAAAGCATATCCCTACACTTCTTAGTTCCCTTGGGCATAACTGAAGAAGAGGGGGAGAAAATACATGAAATGATTGTTGATGCTGTGGGGTGGGTATATGGGAGGTTCTTTGGGTAGGTTTCAAACTTTACACAATGAAAGATGTTTTTGGCTTGGCCATGTGACTTTATTTGGACCTTGGAATGTTATGAGCAGAGGCTTGAAATGTGCCTGAGCAGTTGGGCTTGTGTTCTTGTGCTCTGGTGATCCGCCAGGAGAAAGAGCTTCTCTCCAGCGGATGCCCCTTCATCCTGGGCCCCAGAATGAACACCCACAGGCCTGAGCCCAACTTGAACCCCAGAGCTGCTCAGCCAACCTGCAGCCTGAGACAGAGCCATCCCAACCCACACTTGCAAATCCATGACTAAAAAAAATTGCTTATTTTTTGGTTCCTCTAAATTTTAGGGTGGCTTGTTACACAGCATTATTATGAGCATTTACTTTTTAGGTACTTAATTTGATTCAAATGCAACCATAACTTATTAGTAGACCAAAATGAAACCCTGGTGATTTCTCTTACCATGTATTTTCTGTTCAGTATAACCATTCTCTTACTCACCTTCATACCCACTCACTTCTAGCTGTCATCTTATTCCAGGATTCTATGCTATTTCTTACTCACCTATTGATCTTGTCTTTTTAAAGATGTAATTTACATACAATAAATTATATTCCAATAAAGTGTGCAATTCAATGAATTTTGACACATATATACATCTGTGAAACTACCACCAAAATCGAGATATAGAACATTTCTATCATCCCCAGAAGTTTCCTTAGGTCCCTTTGAAGTCAAACCCTCTCTCAAACCCTAGCTACAGGCAACCACTTTTTCTGTTATCAGAAACAGAAACCACTACTTTCTGTTATCTTAGTTTATATCTTCTATAATTTTATATAACTGGAATTAAATAGTATATTTTCTCTTTTGTCTGGCTTCTTTTGTTTGGTTTTTGAAATCTATCCATGTTTCAACAGTTTGTTTCTTTTTATAGCTGAGTAGTATTCCTTCCTATGGCTATACCACCTTTTTTTTCTTCCTGTTGATGAACACTGGGTTGTTTCATATACAATAGTTTTTTGGCTTTTATATACGAAGAAACTACGAACATTCTTATAAAAGTCTTTGTGTGGATATATATTTTAACTTCTCTTGGACAAATACAAAGTTGTGTAATGGCTGGGTTATAAAGTTTAAACATTTAACTTTGTAAGAAATTGCTGGTTTCCAAAGAGATTGTTCAGTTTACACTCTCAAGTAGTGTGTAAGAGTTCTAGTTGCTCCATATCCTCGCTAACGCTTCGTATTGTGAGCCATTTTGATTTCAGCCATACCAATGGGTGCACAGAGGTATCTCATGGTTTCACTTTGCATTTCTCTGATGACTAAAGATACTGAACACCTTTTCATGTATTTACTGGCCATTCTTATATCTTCTTTTGTGAATGTTTCTCCAAATCTTCTCTACTTTAAAAAATTAGGTTCTCTTCTTATTATTTGTAAGAGTTCTTTATATTGGATACAAATCTGTCAGACATATGTATGCTAATATTTTTCCTGTTCTATGGCTTGCCTTTTCCTTTTCTCAAAAGTCTCTTTTGAAGAACAAAAGTTTTAAATTTAGATAAAGCCCAACTTTTAAATTTTTTCTTTTATAGCTCACACTTCTTTTGTCCTATCCAAGAAAACTTTGCCTACCTTAAGATTGCAAAGATTTGCTCCTAGCTCTTACATTTAGGTCTATGGTACTTTAAGTTAACTTTTGTGCATGGTATGATGTAAGGATTGATGTTCACTTCCCCACTGAATTTCCCTGACACCTTTATTGAAGAATAATGGAAGTCCTTTAACTTTGCTGTTCTTTTGAAAAAGCACTGGGGCCACTCTAGGTCATTTGCATTCCTATAAAAATTTTAAAATCATGTAATTTCTAAATTTATAATCATGTAAATCTTATAAATTTCTACAAACATTTTTTTCTTGGGATTGTAGTAAATCAAAATTGCTACTTTAGCAATACTGAATCTTCTAATCCATAAATGATACCTTCATTTATTTGGATCTTTATCTCAGCACTGTTTTATTTTGTTAAATTTATCCCTAAATATTTCATGATTTTGGATGTTATTGTAAATCAAGTTGTTTTTAGATTTAATTTTCCAATTGTTCTTTGCTAGAATATAGAAACTCCTGATTTTTATATACTGACCTCACTGTCCTTCTTTTATACTTACATAAATGCGTTTATATAAATGTTATTGGAAATGTATCTTGCAAGTATTAGTCTGTGTTTGTGTATTGCTCTGCTAGTATATAAACATATTTATATAATATAAAGGTAGTTAGAGTTGGGGTGGGAATCTCCATGTCCACATAGAACACTGACATATCGAGGCAGCTTATCAGAGGCTTGCTTTACACCAAATTTGGGAGAAACAATGATGAGACACTCAGGTATTATCTAGTTCTGGCATTAGGATTCTTAAACAGGAAAGGAAGATAGTCACAGACTATCTTCTAAATTCCTCAGGCAAGTCCATAAATACTGACATATATGGAAACTTTTTTTAGTGTTCCTAGGGGAAACAATTTGGGGTGGAAGACGAGATGCCACTTCCAATACCTTCGAACTTAACTGCAGGAACCTGGTTCTGAGTTCTTCCAGCTGGGGATAAAGGTAAGGGGAATGGAGGTGGTGTAAGGGTGTAAGAAAATGAGGCTAATGAAAGAGCTGTAAAACTAGGGGTACTGTACAGAACCGAAAGAGTAAGTTAATTCTAATTTAGAAGTCTGACAAGAGCTGTAATACTGGTATACTAAAAAAGTGCTTACCTCACACAGCATAGCTTCAGTGCCATGAGATGACTAAATCAAAATCAGTTAATGTGGAAAGTGATACACCACCGAGGCATTAATAGATTCCAAAGTCATGTCAAGATCTGCCTTTGTCACTGGGAATGATGTTATGTGAAAAAAAGGTATGGAAATAAATGAAGACCACCCAAATAAGAACAAGCAAAGGCTATTTATTCAGAGCTTGCTATAGCAAGAGAATCAGCTACTATCACTTGCACCTGGAGGAGACTTAAAGGCAGGCAGAGGAGTTGAAAAGCTTTATAGTGGGAAAAAAAGGAGAGGCTTCAGGTTATGCCCTGATCGGAGGCACCTGGCACAGAGAGCTGAAGGTGGGCTAACTAGAAGCATCCTACATGACTGGCTAGGTGTGTGTATTTAGCCTTCTCTGGTTACTCCTAAGTTGGAAGTGAGGGCAAATACTAGAGAAGCTGTCAGTTAAAAATCAAGCCCTGGTCATTTAGTTCCAATAGTTACTGGGGTTACTTTTGGCTTCCTGGACTGGTTATTAGAGATAGTAGTCTTACTTCCTACAAGTCTGACTTGTAGATAGTAAATTGGGTTCCTAGGCTATCTGCTGCAGATTGGGTGTCAGAACTCTATTTTTATACATGGTCTGGTCATTGTATATATATTCAGTTTCTCAAAGGATAGTGTTAAGTTTATTCATGTATTTCTTTTTCCTGACCTTTGAGGATAAATGTGTCACATTTGGCTGGCAGATATTTTCCTGAAATCCTCATTCTTTGTTTTATACTTATTGATTATGTTCTCTAATGTTCTCTAACTACATTTATTACAATTCACTCGTAGCTGATTGATCTCAGTTGGCTGCCATGGCCGAATTCTTATCCAGTGAAGCTTTAAGCCCCTTCCCATATGCTAGTCACATTGGCCTTGTAGGTAGACTTCTATCAATGGAAGGAGAAAGTTCAGGAATTTAAAGCAAATGAGATATTACCACAATTAAAAAACCACTGAAGGAAATACTACTTCCCCTTGCTCAACACCACAGTGAAATTACATTATAAGCACAGATTAAGAAATCATGGTTCCAGTTGTTCACACTTACAGGCCCCTCTGTAGTAAATTAGAAAAAGACATATTCCTAAGTAGAGAGAAAACCATGTAATTTACACATATTTATAACATACTAAATTTTTTTTCATTTTGCCTTCCTCTGACTTTTTAGGTTCATTTCATTCATTCAACACACACTGAATGAACACCTACTATGTATTAGTCAGTCACTGCACTAGGCACTGTGGATACAGTGGTAAGCATAAAGGAGAAAATGTGTAAATTGTCCAGATGAGTGTTTTTGGTCATTTTAGTGTGTTTTTTTTTTCTTTTCTTCTTGTTTGAATAGTTAAGAAGAAATGATTTAGGGATAACTGTTATTCAAAAGCTTTCATTAGAGAAATGCTGTGATGATTCACTTATAGTTTAATTCTTTCTTCTCTCTAAGGCAGAGAGCATATAATCTGGGTCATTATAAAAAATGTTACTTGATTAGGGACCAGATAAGGCATTTGTTGTACTAGAGAATTCATTGTATAGAATAAATTTTAACTAAGAAAATAAGCATCATTGCTCTGGTAAGGTACCAGAAAATAGCATCCATATTTTATGCCCTTGACTGTAATGGAAGTTTTACTTGTATACAAATGAATTCTAACCAGAGTTCTTTCACTTTAAGACTTATAAACAGGGCTTCCCTGGTGGCGCAGTGGTTGAGAGTCCGCCTGCCAATGCAGGGTACATGGGTTCGTGCCCCGGTCCGGGAAGATCCCACATGCTGCGGGGCAGCTGGGCCCGTGAGCCATGGCCGCTGAGCCTGCGCATCTGGAGCCTGTGCCCCGCAACGGGAGAGGCCACAACAGTGAGCGGCCCACGTACCGCAAAAAAAAAACAAACTTATAAACAGAAAAATTATTTATATGAAACAAATAATACCTTTACATTTTAAGGGTAGCATTCTGTTCTACAGTATCAAAGATGATTTACATAGATTAATAGAAAATTGAGTCTTTAATATATGCACTAGGAATTTTGTGGTAAATACAAAAAATATATTACATGGCTTTTGATATTCAATGTTTTAATGAAACATTAACCAGCAGATTAGAACATTCCTTTTAAAATTGGTTTGCAACAGAGCCAAGCAATAGAAAGCCAGACTGTAGTAAGCTTGTTTCTCATGATCCTCTTCAAACACTAAAGAAACTCTCCAATCATTTTGCATGATGACTCCTATTCCTATTTAAAAAGTTTTTTCTGGCAGCAATATAAACATCAGCTTCATCCACTCACAACTGTAATTTAACTATTATGGCTATTGTAGAAGGTAAGATGAAAGCTGAAAACATAATAATGTTTAACTTACCTCACTAATCTATGAAATACATTTGGGATTTGTGACTGGATGAAACAGACATTTTCCTCCCCAATCTAATAGTAATAGGTCAAATAACACCAGAAAGACATCAGGTGAAGAAAGGCAAGTTTTTCAACAATTCAGTATCATGGGTAATATCATAATCACACTTGGCAAAACTTGCCAAAATTTTGATGCAAAATACTAATTTCTTTAAGTTCCAAGTCCAAACAGGAAATAACTTGCTCAAAGAGATGGACCATGAACCAACTCTGAGAACCTGTTTCAGGGCTTCCCTGGTGGCACAGTGGTTAAGAATCCGCATGCCAATGTAGGAGACACGGATTCGAGCCCTGGTCCGGGAAGATCCTGCATGCTGTGGAGCAACTAAACAGCCCTGGTCCAGGAAGATCCCACATGCCACGGAGCAACTAAGCCCGTGAGCCACAACTACTGACCCTGCGCTCGAGAGCCCACAAGCCACAACTGCTGAAGACCGAAGCCCACGTGCCTAGAGCCCGTGCTCCGCAACAAGAGAAGCCACTGCAATGAGAAGCCCGCGCATTGCAACGAAGAGTAGCCCCTGCTCGCAGCAACTAGAGAAAGCCCATGTGCAGCAATGAAGACCCAACGCAGCCAAAAATTAATTAATTAATTTAAATAAATAAATAATTTTTTAAAGGCCTGTTTGAAAAGAGAAGTTCTTTATATTGATATTTAATCAACTGGCTAATACTATCAGTTCAATTTCTTAGTAGATAGCTCCCAGAATTTATGGGGACTGGTTTGTCCAAAGAGGTAGTGTTCTAAGACTGTTTTCACATACAGTCTGTTCCCATGTAGCTTCATGGGGAGCATAGAACAGAAAAATAAAAATGTATACATACCTTCAGATGTATACATGATCTACAAACACAAATGCTAGAATTTTTTTCCCCCAAAGGAAATAATGATGGTAGGGACCTTTTAGTAATTGGAAACCTTCCAGCTGATGACAATTATTAAAAACTGGACAAAATATATTTTTAAAATCATTTGGAAAGCATTAAAGATCCAACAAGATGGTGGTAAGTCATCATTATAAGAACAGGGAGAAGATGGAAATCAGAAATGGAGATCTTGCCCAGCATGGAGAGCCACTTTAGCACTGGGGGCATTTCTTAACAGGGAAGAAATGACTGAGCAGCTGAGCTGTGTGTTTAGCTGTCTCACAAGGTCAGGGGAACAAAAATGGAGTCTAGGATCTTCCAGGAGTGGGAAATCTAGTAAAATACCCCATACTTTAGGCTGAGACCCTTAAGAGCTACACCCTAAGGGTAAAGATGAACCAGAAGTAAACTAGGTCCTGCAGTACTGATTTGTGTCATTTCATTGGCTTGGAAAACTTCACAACCTGAACTTGGATTGAACTGGTCACAGGTGGCAGAAGCAAATGAAAACCCTCTCTGGAAAAAAAAGAAATCATCCTACTTTCAGATTATTTCTACACATATTTTCAAATATTAAATCCAGCACACAAAAATAATTAGGGGTATGAAAAGGCAAGAGAATTAGCAGAATAATAGGCAAAAGAAATAATGGTAAAGGTCATAGGGTTAGAGTAGTACAGTCAATCTTTTAAGATTATTCTTAATATAATATTGTAAAAATGTGGTAGAAAAGAGCTAGAGTCTGTGGGAAGATGAGTGGTGGAGATGGAGGAAGGAGAGAGCAGTGGGAGAGTTACAAGAATAAGAGTCATTTGATGAACACCGTGTTGGAAAAGGTGAATATTTCCCTAACACCACTAGAGGTTATTGGTTGAGGAAATTCTCTTTTAGTTCTTCTCTTTTTAAAGTAACATTACATTTTAACTGTTCAATCATGCATAATGCTTCCTCCTAGCAGAGCTAAACCATAGTAGCTAATAACAAATGATATTCTAAATAGTAGCTTATGTCAGCTAATGAATGATCTAAATCAAGAACTCCTGATGTGAGATCCTATGATACACTTTTGGAAGTCTATGAATCTCCTGAAATTGCATGTTTTAATAGGGAGAGAGTAAGGGAAATTTTCATTCTTTCATCTTCCAGTTCTTCTTTGCCACCTCCTGAAAAAAGTAACGACTTCCTGTAACCCACAGCAGAGGTTGCAAACTCAAATACCTTCAGGATATAAGAAATTTTAACATATCTGGCATGGCTAGGGGTGATGGTAGCAGGAAACGATAAAGTGTATGTTGAGCTGCAGAATATACCGCCAGGCTGAAGGCACTCTCTTTCTTTTCAATGTGCTTGCTAAACAGTTTTTGAATACCTTATCTCAAAAAACGTGTCTACTGTTTTAAAATTAAATATAAGTTGGAGGTTAAGATGGTGGTCTTGGTCTGAGATGTTTTCCATAGTTCTAAGTGAGAGCCACCTCTCAATATGGAGGATCCAGAGGGCAGAAAATAGGGAAGAATGGTCCCTGGATGTAGATGGGAAAACTAGATCCATGTCAGGGTACCAGTGACACAGGTCACTGTCAATCCTCAACTGAGGGAAAAAAAGTGCCTTAGTTGGGGCAGGCGCAGAGAAATCTAAGGAACCTTTAATCACAGGACTCCATCTCTTTAAAATAGAAGTGTTTGAATTTCTCCTACTTACCCTTCCTTTCCCCTACTTCCTTCCTAAATAACTGCCTTCTTTAAATTAACTCACCAAGAGCCTAAGTTAAAGAACCAACTTTTATGGAATCTCTACAGTTGCATTATTTAGATACCTAGCTTTAGGGTATGGAATGGAAGTTAGCAATAATGTAACTTCCTTAGAAGACTCTAGTCTGATTCTTATTAATTTTGGTTTGCTTAGACTAGTTTTCATATAAAACTATTACACAGGGCAAACAAACCTAAATGTTTTATTAATTTCTTCAAAACTCAGACAATATGCAAAATTTTGCACGTGGGTGCAATTTTCTGGAGAGGCTGTCCATAAATTTCATCAGTAATAGATATATATATAAAATGATGTGTTGTACACAATGAACTTACCCAATGTTATATGTCAGTTATATCTCAATAAAGCTGAAAAAGGAAAAAAATGCTCCCTAAAAAGTAAATTTATCTCCTAATAATCCTATACTCTTTTTTTTAAATTAATTTATTTATTTATGGCTGTGTTGGGTCTTCACTGCTGTGTGTGGGCTTTCTCTAGTTGCAGTGAGCAGGTGCTACTCTTCGTTGCGGTGCATGGGCTTCTCATTGCAGTGGCTTCTATTTGTTGCAGAGCATGGGCTCTAGGTGCGCAGGCTTCAGTAGTTGTGGCATGTGGGCTTAGTAGTTGTGGCTTGCGGGCTCTAGAGCCCAGGCTCAGTAGTTGTGGCACACAGGCTTAGTTGCTCCACGGCATGTGGGATCTTCCCGGACCTGGGGTCGAACCTGTGTCCGCTGCGTTGGCAGGCGGATTCTTAACCACTGCACCACCAGGGAAGCCCCTATACTTTTTATTAATAACTGAGACATACACAAATAAATGGGGGAAAAAAGTCCTACACACACACACACACACACACACACACACACATACACACACACAGACGGTGGTTCTCCCTTGTGCTATGTGGGAATAAAATTTTTATAAGATTAGGGACTCTTTGCATTTAAAAAAATTCATTACGTTAGCACTTAGCTAAGAGAACAGGCTTTTAAATGCTTATAATCTTCCATTACAACATCCCACTATTCTGATTCTCTCCCATTGGAAGTGGGACTCACTGTAGAGGCAGGACACCTAGAGATAGAAAGTACTCATTGCTTGGCAAAACTTACACTAGTTTCCTTGCCTACATAATTGCCCCCAGTGTACAAGAAGTACTATGTGCACGTCAATGTATGATGAGGGCTATTTGGCTGAAATGAAAAGCAGTATTTGACAAGCTCAAGAACCTTAAATGCTTCACTGAAATCTGTAAGACTGACGTTTATCACTGAATGTTCCTTTGGATTTTAAACTGAGGTTTCTAACAACTGCTTTGAACAGACATATGTTTGAGATACAAAATATGGTAAAAATGTGTTACTTGTGTAATACAGTATTTCCATATTATTCCCCGACTGACCTGGATTTCCTTACCCATCGTACAATGTATTCTAATGTGGAAAGCAAGGCATTTATATATTGCTCACGGTAAGAAAAGTATTATCCTCAAAAGTCACCTTTGTCTAAATGGCAAATGTATTCTCTGTTGGCTTCCAAATCTGGAATTTATTCTAGAACCTGCACGTTAAAATAACATGATGTAGTTACCCAGACTTAAAGAGAAAAACACCATTCTAGGAACAAGTATTTCACTGGACCATAATAGTATAGGTTAGGCAAGAAGAAAGAACTACAGACAGTTATTAGAAGGGCAGCAGGGGAATTCTGAATATAAAAGGGTAGGATACCAGGAATACTACGGAACTCTTCTAATGGAAGACAAGGATGAGAAGGATTCATGCTTCCAGAACACAGAAAGGTACATATCAAATACGTAGAAAAAGCAAGGAAAATTCACTGTTTCATTTAAACAACTTTCTTTAAAATTTCAATTTATTCCTTTGAGTGTGGGTTGGACCTGGTGACTTGCTTCTCATGAAAAGAATACAACAAAAAGTGACAGGATGTCACTTTTGAGACTAAGTTATAAAAAACTGTTACTCTCATATTGCTCGCACTCTCTCTGCCTCTTGCTTGCTTGCTCTCATGAAGCAAGTTGCCATGTGTGAGGTGCCCTGTGGAGAAGCCCACATGGTGAGGAACTGAGGGTGGCCTCTGGTAAAGGCCAGCAAGGAACTGAGGCCCTCAGTTCAACAGCCCATAGGAACTGAGGCCCTCAGTTCAACAGCCCATAGGAGCTGAATCCTTCCAACAACCATGTGCATAAACCTGAAAGGGGAGCCTTTTCCAGTTGAGCCCTGAGACAACTACAGCCCAGGCTGTCTTTTTTTTTTTTTTTTTTTTGCTGCTCCTCACAGCTTGCAGGATCTTAGTTCCCTGACCAGGAACTGAACCTGGGCCCTTGGCAGTGAAAGTGCAGAGTCCTAACCACTGGACCGCCAGGGAACTCCCCAGGCTGCATCTTGATTGCAGCCTGTGAGAGACCCTGACCCACAAAATGCAGCTAAGTAGCATCTAGATTCCTGACCCACAGAAACTGTCAGATAGTAAATGTTGCTGTTTTAAGCTACTAAGTTTTATGGTAATTGGTTATATAGCAATAGATAACCAATACAAGGACCTATTCACAAGGGTACTCAATAATGATAAACAGAATATAACCAACACTCCCCATATCTTATAATTTTTTTTTTTTTTTTTTTGGTGGCCACAAGGCTTGTGGGATCTTAGTTCCCCAACCAGGGATCGAACCCAGGCCCTTGGCAGTAAAAGCACAGAGTTCTAACCACCGCACTGCCAGGGAATTCCCTAACTTTAAATGTTATAATGAATAACTTCCAGATAAGGAAAAACAAAATGACAAAGAGGATTTTAAGTGACTTAGAGATGAAGGATGGCAGTGGTGATATCAGATACAGAATTCATAAATCTCTAGTTTCTTAGGTATCAAAATACAAGTCAAGGGGCTTCCCTGGTGGCGCAGTGGTTGAGAGTCCGCCTGCCGATGCAGGGGACACGGGTTCGTGCCCTGGTCTGGGAAGATCCCACGTG
>NW_006784347.1:1537391-1552997 GCF_000442215.2 Lipotes vexillifer | reverse complement strand
GAAAGAAAAACACAAAACATTTTTTTTAAGAAATAAATGTATAATAATATATAAATGTGAGAGATGTTGTTAGTCATAATAACTGATGTTCCAGACATTGTGCTAAGCACATTATGTGTATTAGCTTATTTAATCATCACACCCTATGGAGTAGGGTTATTTTACAGATGAGGAACCAGATAATTAGAAAGATTAAGTAATAAAAGTTATACAGCTAGTAAGTGGCATAATTAGAACTTAACCAAGCTCATTTGATCCCAGGGCTATTTACCATTACGAAAAGCTGCCTCCACTAAAAAAACAACCAAAACCCACAAAACTTAGTATCCATACATGGACTGCTTATGAAAACAGGCCAGTGACAACAGGTTATACGTGTAATTTTATCCTCTTTGCAAAGCGCTCATAAAAAGGATATAACCTTACCCATAACATTCTTAGATAAAGGGTAGTAAAGGCTCTGAAACACTTTAAAAATTGTAGCTAAGAGTTATCTAGCACTAACTATGGACCACATAATTGTCCTCATTATTTTACATATTTTATTACATCTTCATAGCATTCCTATGATACAGGTAATATTATAATCCCCATTTTACAGATAAGGAAAGTAATCATTCTTATGGTTAAGTAATTTGCCCAAGGTCACACAAGCACTAAGTGGTAGTGTCAGTATTTGAACACAGGCAGTCTGGCTCCAGGGTCTGTTGTCTAAACTAGTGCATTTTACTGCCTCAAAAAACCAAAAGTTAAAACAGTTTTCAGAGTTAATGAAAAAACTGTCCATTTGGATATCTAACTAAATTATGGATCTAAGCACCATACTCACAGCCCAAGTCTTTACAATTTGTGATGCAAAACACCTTGAAAAAAGTTAATCTAAAAGTTAGTTAAAAGATGGTTAACCTTTTAAATAATGATAAAATATGAATCAATAAAACAACTGAAAATGTTCAAAGTGAAAAGTTCTATTCAACAAAGCATCTGTCCACAGAAAGAACTTTCTAACATGTTAAGAACTTACTACTGGATTAGGGAGTGTGCAGATGAAAAGCTATTTATTTTCATATTCTAGCTCTTTGGTGTGTTTATGTTCATAATCAGTTTTCAGGCAGTATCTCTCATACTTAAAATATACTGAAATTATTCCTGTTTATCTCTCTGCTTCCTATCTCTAGTTGCTATACTGACTTTCATATCCCGATTAGGGCAGCACTGAATTTCATTTATACCCTTCATCTGATTTACAAGTCTGTTCACTATCCAACTTTTAGGTGCTTTTTGTTGTTGTTGTTCTAACAGTTGTACCATTAACCACCTTCATTTCATGTCAACCTTTATAACAGCATTTCTTTTTTCCTTTTTCTTGGGGGTGGGGGGAAGTATGTGTTACAGACCATTTTGAGAACCTGTTATAGAAAGAAGTGCATATATGCATATAGAATAGTGTTTGTATGTAATTTTAAGGAGTTTAGAACCCGCCTCCCTAAAGCTCACCTGTTTAATTCAGGTTAAAAATCTTGCTGTATACTTATTGTGTTTACAACATAGCAGACTTAAGGAATACAAATACAACATTACAGAAGACATGAATTACAAGAAAAAGGCTTCTGGTATCCATATACCAATCAAAAATCAGAGGGTTTTATGTCTAAAGTATAAAATTCATAGCCAAAAGAAAAATAAA
Source organism: Lipotes vexillifer (assembly GCF_000442215.2). NCBI lineage: Eukaryota > Metazoa > Chordata > Mammalia > Artiodactyla > Lipotidae > Lipotes > Lipotes vexillifer. Next base: position 1,551,310 of record NW_006784347.1, on the reverse strand, counting down.
AAAGAAGCATGCCTAACTATTTAGGATAAAGATAACATTTGATAATGTTTTCAGGAAAAACATGGAAGGAAGAAAATGAGAAAACAAATCATCCTTTTCTTCTAAGTGGAATGACCATGACTATACAGGAGTTGGAAAAAGAGGATTCAAGGAACTACTCACTTTATGTAAAATATTTCATCTATCAACAGTGGTTTGTACTTGTGCTATAGAGTACCATGCTGATAAGAAATCCAAAGGAAAAATCCTTTACAAATTCAAAAACTATATAAATATGAGTATGTACTTTCAAATAAGTATCATACAACTCTCTTCCATTCCTGAGTTTCAAATACATCCTAATTTTATTGTCACCTTAAGTAACACTGTCCTCAAGGACAGTGCCATTTTTAAAGAGATTTAAAAGAATCTATTACAAAAAGATTAATCTCAAATTCCTCTCAAAGTATCTGCTGTGGATAAAAGCCTGTCTATTTTCAGAACACTGGTCTGGACTTTGGCCCTTAACCTTGCACATGTAGTCAAAAGTCCTATAAAACTGTCAACATGGCCTGCCATCTGCATCAAGGGTCATTTCTACACTTGAAATTATGTGTTATAACATGCAAAATAAAAACTTAAAAAACTAAGACATAAGGAATGTTGCTATCCTTTAGCAGCACCTGATTACTGAAAAATTTCAATACAAATTCATTGCAGAAATTTTAGAAAATGAAGAAAAGTATGATGATGATGATGAACAACAATAACAGGAAGGGTGCTACGTATCTCTTCTTGTTTGTTCTGCCTGAGCTAATCATTTGTCATATACATTATTTTACTTAATCTTAACAACTCTATGAGATAGATTTATTGTAAAAAATTTAAAAAGACCTATTTTTATCACAATCTTATAGACAAGGAATTTAAGACTATGAATGTTACATGTATTCACATAGCTAGTAGGCGACAGAGTCAGGAATTAAACACAGATCTAATTTCAGAACCAGAGCTCTCATTCACTAACATATATTGCCCAATAAAGAAAAGTAAAATCATCTGTAATCCCACCAGCCAGATACAACCACTGCTAACATGATCATTATCTCACCAATGCTACTTTCTCCTCTGACATCCAAACAATCCCAATTCTCTCCCTCTTTAGGCAACCAATGTTAGTTTGGTGTATTCCTCTGGACATTTTCCCCTTTGAATGTGTACTCATGTCTCTATACAAATATATATTTAATTTGTTAAATTATATAAGTAACATCATGTTATATGTAACGTTGCTGTGATAGGAAATTGAGGCACAGAGACCTTACATGACATGCTTAAGATCACAAAACTAGTTAGGGGGAAATCATAATTGAAACACAAAAAGACACATTTAACTAAAAATGACCCTAAACCTTTACATCTTGTTTTTCCTGATTGTTTAGAAAAACTTTAAGATCTTGTGTTATACACCTCAGGATCATCACTATAATAATAACAAAATTAGATAACATTTATAAGCATTTACTATAAAACAAGCATTGTGCTAAGTGCTCTACATTTATTAATCTAACATTACCATTTCCATTTTTACAACTGAGGAAACAGGCTTAGACAGGTTAAGTGACTTGCCTAAAATCACACAGCTAATAACTAATGCTGTAGGTAGAAAAGTCAGAGTGTAGGGTGAGCATGTTCTTTTATTTTGGGAATTGTTTTATTGAAATCACTGATATCAGTTGGTTACCCTAAAAAGAGAATACAGCCCTGTCTCATATGAAACTGAATTTTCGACTTTTTAATTTAAGGGTCAGTCAAGGGGTGCTTATAGAATTTATACAGTAATAGAATTAGGCACCATGTATTTCTGGACTATATTGTGTCTACTTCAAGAGTTCAACAATAAATCCTGCTTGTGACCTTCCACAAATCACTTAAATTCTCTAGGCCTTAATTTCCCCACTGTAAGACGATTATCAAACACAATTCACTTGACCTAGCCTACTCTGGTAGTTCAGTTATATAACATCATCAATCATCTCCATGGTTCAGCTGCAGAACCAAAACATACTGTTAACTTGTAACTTTTCCTCAGGTTTTCTGCATATAACAAATCTGATTTGAGGAAGAGTAAAACAAATTTAAGTATTCTAGAATCTAATGCTATGTAGACTGAATCCTTCAGTTTCTTAGACAAATATTCTGGATCAACAGCTATATCCCATTGCAGCTTTCCCTAAACTTTGCAGACCAAATATCAACAACTTGCTCTGGTTTGATCCACAGTTTCCTTTTTCTTGTAGGACAACACTGAAAACTAGTCATGGGTACACAGATACTATGTACAAAAAGACAGATCAGGAAAAATATGTCAATTTCTCAGACACAAAGGTTTTATTCTTCCCACCTAAAATACAGGTACCAAAAGGTTTAAGTTAATAAGGAAACATCCTCAATTACTCCTCAGAAGTCAACAGCAGAATGAACCCTACAGGTTTGTAAGCAGCCTCCAGCAGCCCTGTAACCCAGTTGGTTCTCCAAGTGTGGCACCTCAACCAGCAGCTTCACCATTGACTGAGAATTTGTTAGAGAAGTGAATTCTCAACCCACCCAGGCTTACTGAATCAGAAATTCTGGGGGTGGGTCTTGCAATCTGTATTTGAACAAGTCCTCCAGGTAATTCTTGAAGCATGCTAAAATTTGAGAACCATTGCTCATTTAACCTTTAGCTTAGGACTGTTGCCTCTGTCTGATATACTATTTTCCTAAATCTGCATTGATAATGAATAAAGCAGGTGGACAGGAAGATATCAGATCACTAGCTTTAAGTGCACTATTATGTATGAGTATACAATAAAATACGATCATTATTTGGTTAATATATCCTATGTAAGAGAAATTCAGAAAGGATGGATTGTTTGCTTTATGAGTCTACTAAATTCATTTGTTTATTGTTAATTTTTGGTACTATGTAGAATAGCTTCAACCCTCAAGTCACTAATCTTATCTCAGTAGAAACTTATTTCCACAGAGTTTAATAACTTTACTATAAAAGAACAAATCATTAAAAAGTTTCTGTGCCTTAAATCTATTTCAGATAAGAAAAGGAGAGACTGCAGTTAACATTTTGGCAACATGTTTTAGTTTCTTCCTGGTTTTCTGAAAATCTTAACTGAGGTTTAGTTTGGTTCAATTCCAGTTCAGCAAAGATTCCTGCTTGTGGAAAATATACATAAGTAATAACACGGACAAGATTTTTCACAGTGATTCAGCACTGGCAATCTAACCAACAGCAGCTACCTTGCTTCTTGACAATAACAAAAGCTAGATTAGATTAAGGATGTCAGATGGGCAATCAGGAAGTGAAAGATTAGCCTCCCTACAATCATTCTGATTTACAAATCTGGAAAAGAAAAGGCCTCTGATAGGGTTTCTCTTCCAAAACTCAATGCAGGAATAGAGAATTAGTGCATTTATTTATTTTACTTTATTACACTAAAATTTGCATAAGGAAATGCAGAGCATAATATTCCATTGCCCAAGAAATGTGACAGTACCTCAAAACATGAAAAAATTTTGTTCCTTTTAGAAATAGAAAAGCTGTTCCTAACACATATCTGCGATTGATTTCAATTGAATAGTCATTTACAACAGTGGATGAAGCCCAAGTTTCTGCAACCTGCAAGCAAAATCCCCGAGGTCTTTCAATATTCAAAACTGATTCATAGAATCAAATGTCTCTGATTAGGTTGGGCTCAAGTTTTTGCCTACTGTCTTTTTTTAAAACATGTCTTATTTGGCTTCAGAGGTATAGCATCCTGCTATTTCAGATTACAGCTACCGAAAACTTCCCTAGAACTAGAAATCACCTTATTCTGCTGATCTGTAACGCTGTAAATATGTAGCAGTTGCATCCACTGTGCAATTTTAATGAGCAGGAATAAACAAAAGACCTAAAACCAAGCCTTGTAAAGTTTTTTTTACTGAAGCTCTGATCTGTATACTCAACTAGAGCTGTGAACGTTTCTGACACAGCTCTACAGACTCACTGTAGAGTGAGTGTAAAGGATGTTGCCAGGCAACTCGTCTAAGTTTGGAAGAATCTAAGCCTTGATAATGAGTCTGTCTCAGGTTTGCTCCCACACAAGAAGGGTTTTAGTGAACTCCCACATGTGCTTACAGGCCATTCATGAGAAGAGGTATTTCTAACAGTGAGCGTCCAGGAGTCCAAATCAGGAACCTATAATGTTTCTTTTTTAATTCAAGTATAATGTTTCCAACATCACAACTATTTTCTGTAACTGTCCAGAAAACCAACAGGGATTAGGCAAAAAAGGTCATATGCAAAGGGCTAGTGTTGAATGAACATTTTTATTCACTCTTGAACGTTCCTGATTGCACATGGCCAAAGCAAAATTTCAAGTATCTCAGATCACAAAAATCACCCTGAAAATGTATCTACTGAATTATTTTAATTCTTTTGAAAATTATCTTTGAAGCTGTTTTCAATACTTACATAATTATATCAATAATCAAAAAGGATGTTCAGTAAAAACAGTGCTCTCTAGTAAGGAAAATATGCAATCACAGTTGCAAAAGAGGTAACGGCTCTTTTATTATTCATAAAAACGGCTGTTTTTATGAATAATATACATGCAAAACACTGCTCTGCTTGATGGGCCTGATCCAAACCTCCCTCTTTCAAAGCAGATACTTTGCATGCATGCTTACCAGGGCAGTACGCATCCACGTCCAGTTTCTGAGCTGAAGTGAGGGTTGGTGAGCCAAGCTCGGATTCTGGAATTCGTGGGCTCTCAACAAACTTTGCCTTCCTCAGAGGGGCTAAGGACAAAAAAGAGAGACAGAGAGAGAGGGAGAGAAAAAAAAAAGAGAGAGGAAAATAGAAAGGAAGGAAGAAAGAAAAAGGAAAGAGAAACATAGAGGGGTCATGAGTAAGGGGAACAGCAGGCAACAGATGGAAGCACTTAAATGAACGACACACTCTGTCAGACTCAGATCAGGTTACCCTATTTTTTTGGGCCAGAAAAAAAATTAACTGCATTCTTCATAGAGGAGATGGGTCTTGTTAAAAAGTCAGAGCAAACTGGAAAAGCTAAAATCTAATAATCAAAACTATGAGCATAAATTGTAACTATCACCTTTAGTTATTTTCTCTCTCCTTATAAAGTAAGAGCTTTCTTATTTTGTCTTCCTTTGCCGTTAAACACAGGTATTGACTGAGTAAAGTATAGGACTAAGTTTTAAGACTTTGTTTATAATAATTGTAATCAAAAGTCTTCTTTATCCAGAAATAACTATTATATAATACTGGGTTGTGATAAATACCTTAAGTCAGATTAATCTATTGATATTTAGCTTAACAAGGAAATCAATTACCTAACCGCTCAGCTGTTAGGTAAGAAGTCAAAACTGCTAGTGGACTAAAATATTAACTAGGCCATGTGCCAGTTTACAACTGGATGCTAAAGATAAAGAGATGTGATTTAGTTACAAATATAATCATGAGGTCTATGGAACAGTAATATTGCATGCCATGGAAAACATTCATTCTTGTAAGAAATGAATGAACGAAAAAAGTATAATTCATGAATTGAAAGTTTTCATATTAAAAGCTCATATAAATTTTATTTAATGGTTTTAGGGGGAAAAGTTAAGGAACATTATTGATATACATTTAAATAATCAGTTAAATATATTAAAAGTTATAATTATGAAGATTGCTTTGGTACTTTTAAACTGAGTTCTATTAAATAAACTGTAATAGGGTGAAAGTGCTTAGCATAATACTGGTGCAAAAGAAACAGCTGAATCTGAAATTGACTTGTATGCATTACACATTATATCATAACTATAGCTGTCCCAGACATGTGAGTGCTTGAGATCACATTACTTTTTTCAAAAGTTTCTGCATGTTCTTCAAAATCCTCATCCATTACTGATTCACAGGGGGATTTTAAGTTATTCCTAAAAGACCCTGTAAAAAGTAACATAAAACTTTGTCATTACAATGACCAGAATTCTCCTCTATTTTCTTTGGAGGACAAAAATATAAAGTTTTTAAAAAATAGAAAATATTTTTGATATGTGCCAATACTCAAAACCTGCAGTCAACTAAACCACACTTTAAATCTTAAGGTATGTATGTATATTTTAAGTGTATGTTAAAAAAAACAAAATAAAGCCTTACTGTCTCCATGGCAACAAAGGCTAAAGGGTGCTAACAGTATGGTTCTCTGCCAAAAGTAAGCTCTGGAATAGCAGAACTCTCACCTCTGATGAGAGGTAAAACTTGAGCCTATTTTTAAAAACCACTATCACAAACGAAGATCTCAAATGATTTATATGCAAATCTGCAGGCTACTTATAGCCAATATTAGAATCTATTTCACTCTAATCTCACCAATTTGAAAATAATGAAACATTTTATTTATCCAATATTTCTTTGTATAGGAGAAATTATTATAATTTAATTCTTAAATCTCTTTATTATACTAGAATTTTATTATTCTATTTTATCATGGCAGTAGAATAATTATTTTACCTGCTGAGTTCTGACAAAGACAGCCCTGGTCCCTGTTCAAGGGACTCTATACATCTAAAAATCCTAATAACAATTTTTATAATGAAGTTTGGGGCTAGTAGACAGACAGAAATCAGCAACTTAGGGTAGATATGTAAGAAAGAAATTGAAAGATGGCAGGAGAAATTGAGGGAGGTATGAAGAATGTATTAAGAATTATGAGATGGAGTCAAGGGGGAAAATCAGGATCCTAGAGATCTGTGAAACTCAACACCATGCAGACTTCTCTCTTTTCCCTTCTCAGGGAATCCCAACTGTTACCTTTATAGCTCATAGTGGACATTTAATTCTGTTTTACTACCTTCATCTCTAACTGTGATCCATGGGACACTGTACATGTCTAATAATGAATTTTCATTATTCTATAAGGTAGATAATAATGTCACTCTCAGTCAAATGACAGAAAACTAGTGTTACCTGTAAGTCAATCACACAGAGGAGGTACAATCACAGGCATGACAGATTGTCCAATAGTCTTAACACTACTTGGTGGAGAACATAACAGGTCAACATGGAAGATGGGACACAGTATTTCACTTGGAAGCCTAGAATTCCAATATACATTATTGTAAAATAAATGGTATATAAGATTAATCAGATGGGTAAAAGAAATCTTTGTCAAAAGGGTTTACCAGATAGTTTTTTAAAAAAGTGGTTGAAATGAGATGGGTAGGGGACTCTAAAACCAAACCAGGTATTTTATTATGATATGCAAGATAACAGGAAACTACTGATCTGAAAAGAGATCTCAACCAACACTGGGAATATGATTCTTATGCTGTAAGAGACTTGAGTTTGGGAATCTGGCAAAGTTGAGAGGAGGATGCATACTGGTTAAGAATATGGGTTTAGTCATTTCAAAGATTGAGGTTGTAGCTCTAGTACTTATAAGTAATAAGAAACTGGGCACGTTAGTTAACATTACTAAGGCTCAGTTTTCTCAAAAAGTCACAGGATTATTATGAGGCTTAAATAATTCCAAGCATGTAAAAGTACTTAGCATAGTGCTTGGATATGATAATATAGTTCATCTAGGAGTTTATTAAGACATGGAGCAGGGAGGGCAATGGCTATGGAAAACAAACTAAGCGTGTGGTTCCAAGACATAGCATGGAGAGGCAGTACAACACGGTAATATAGTAATGAGGGGTTGGATAAGAGAGGAATGAAGGGTCTGAGCCCTGAAACCAGAAAGCCTAAATTAGATCCCATCTCTTCCACTTTTTCCTAGCTGTGAGAATTTTTCTGTGCCTAAGTTTCTTCATCAGTTACTTGGAGCTAATAACAGTAGCTACACCATGGGGGAGTTGTTAAGGATTACACTAATTAATTCAAATAAAATGCTCAGCACAGCGCCTAGAACAGAATAAATCCTCTATAAATGTTAGCTGTTTTTATCATTGTTTCTACTGTTGTTGTCATCATCATCACCGTCACAGATGCAGCATTATTTGGAAAGTCTGAATTGTGTGTGTGAGAGGGGTAAAACAAAGACATTTAAGATGGCATGGGGGAATGACAAAAATGGTGATATTACCAATTTTGTTTTTAAAATTGAGAAGGGAATAATGTTGAAGAAAACATGTTATACCTTAGAAGGTGGTAGAATACCCAAATCAAAGTGGTCTAGGTTAGACAATGAGAAATATGTGGGTACATAAAGAAAGTTAAACACTATGATTTAGACCACTGGTTCTCAAACTGTGGTGCCTGGACCAGCAGCATAGCATCATCTGGGAGTTGGTTAAAAATGCAGATGATCAGACCCCATGTCAAATCAGCTGATGATCAGAAACTCAAGAGGGTACAGTCCCAGCAATCTGTGCTTAGCAAGCCCTCCAAGTGATTCTGAAGCACACTAAAGTTTGTAGACACTGAATTACAGAGAGAGAGATCTATAAATACCTCATGAAAACAGATCATTAAAAGGCCTTTTCTAAGAAAAAAGTTGAAAGAAAACAGAAATCAAGGCCTCATCTCTGAAAGAATTAACGTCTATCATGAAAGTTAGGATTTCTTCTCAGTCACTCTTTTAGCAATATAACTCTTGTGTTATGTTTTTTTTTTTTTTTAAACAGTTCCAAGTAATAAAGTATCCATTATTTGGGGCCTATTTTGAAGAGAGACCAAATATGTCTGTACTCACTAATTCTTACCAAGATCATTGAGGGGTGGAGGACGGGGTAATAAGATCACTCAGATATATCACAAAGAAATGTTAATGGTGAAAGAGAAAATCCACCTATGGAGATCCTCTGTAAACTGAGATGCTATAGATGATGCTGAAGCACACCTAATTCAAGCAATTACAAAGGCATTAAAATATAAATTTTAATAACTATTGAAATATTTGTCTTTGATAAAAGTTTCATAGCAAAGGGGAATTTTTAGGGATAAACTGTCACAAGACTCAGATACTCATGGAAGAATGGTATGGAGGCAGATAAAATAAAGCAAGGACCAGGAAAATGAGAACTGAAGGATAAATATAAAGATGAGCGAACATAAAGTACCAAGAAAGTACTTTCACAAAGTTGGTTTTGAGATTAAAAGCATATTCAGTAAGCTTCATCTAAAAACAAATTCACTGTCAAATGAATATGGTTTCTACTAAATGTGAAAGGAGGATAAAATGATTTTAGCTATAGGCAAGAAAAAGAAATACAAGGCACCCAAGTTAGAAAGGAAGAAGTAAAATTATCTTTGTTTGCAGATGACACAATCTTAAATGTAGAAAATCCTAAAGATTCCACTAATAAATGAACTCAGCGAAGTTGTAGGATACAAAATAAATACACAAAAATACACTAACAATGAACAATCTGAAAAAGAAATTAAGAAAACAATTTAATTTAAAATAACAACAAAAAGAATACTTAGGAATAAATTTAATCAAGGAAGCTAAAGACTTGGAACACTGAAACTACAAAATGTTGCTGAAAGAAATTAAAGACACAAATAAATGGAAGGATAACCCTTGTTCACGAATTGGAAGACTTAATATTGTTAAGATGGCAATACTACCCAAAGTGATCCATAGATTCAATGCAATCTCTATCAAAATCCCAATGACATTTTTTGCATAAATAGAAAAACACAGCCTAAAATTCATATGGGTCTCAAGGAACCCTGAATAGCCAGAATAATCTTATAAAGAATGAAGTTGGAGATCTTAAACTTCATGATTTCAAAACTTACTATAGGGCTTCCCTGGTGGCGCAGTGGCTGGGAGTCCGCCTGCTGATGCAGGGGACACGGGTTCGTGCCCCGGTCCGGGAAGATCCCACATGCTGCAGCGGAGCTTATGGACCCGTGGGCCATGGCCGCTGGGCCTGCACGTCCCGAGCCTGTGCTCCGCAACGGGAGAGGCCACGGTGTGGTACTGGCATAAGGACAGACATATAGACAGTGGAACAGAATAGAGATTCCAGAAATAAAACCCATGGTCAAATGATTTGACAAATGTACCAAGACCATTTAATGAGGAAGGGATAGTCTTTTCAATAAATGTCGTTGGGAAACTTGGATATGTGTATGCAAAAGAATGAAGTTGGACCCTTATCTTATACCATATACAAAAATTAACTCAAAATGGGTCAAAAACTTGGATGTAAATTAAAGTTATAAAATTCTTAGAAGAAAACATAGGAGAAAAATATCTGAACTATAGAATTGTTAACAAAGTAGAGAGAAACAGTGGAAAATATATCTGGAAAGAGAAAACTGTATTTTTAAAAGTTTTTAACAGAGCTTTCATAGGCAGAATCTTAGGACATTCATAAAAGTTTAGTTCCTAAACGTTTATTAGAAAATAAACCTTTCAGTAACAATGGATTTCCTGGAGTGGGGGTGGGAAAAAGGGGTAAAAGGAGAGAGATTATTTGAGAAACTCTTTATTTCCTCCTTCTTAACCCCCAATCTATGGTGGGTTTAAAATCGGGAAATAGGTGGTAACAGCATCCTTCCAATTTATCTAATATCCTGATTGCTTGTCATAATTGTGCTTAAATGGTGACATGAACCACACCTTGAAGAAAGAAAGAATGCCAAGGAGCTTTTCTTTTTCAGTTATGTACCAATAAACAAATGAATCCCCCAAAATAGAGGGAACAAAAACTAAAAATAACTGAGAAAGAAAAACCAATAGAATTTGACAATTTGACACATGCTAGATGTAAGTGAAACACAGATAAAGAGAAAACTATAATTCATATAGTTCCCCATTTTTTGCAAGGAGAAAGTATCCACCTATAGAAAAGAAAAAAACATATAAAACAAATGAACACCCTCAGACGCAACCCAGAAAGAGGAAATTAAAACGTGACATGACAGTCTTTATCAAATAATGGCTAGTCTACTACAGAAAGAGTTTCCGACTCATTATAATGAAAAATAAAACTTTGCTCCTCTAACCAATGACAAAATTAACATAAAGCTGGCAAAGTATTTTTCTGGTTCCCTTTTCTTCTATAAAAGTATTAAAAAATGAAGTAAATGTTTTACACATTTCTCTTTGCCCTGCTTCTTCCCCAAATACCATGTGTTACCTTCTTTAGTCTCCCCACTTTCCAGACTCTAAGCTACAAATGAAAATGGTTGCATGTTGTTTTACACCCATACTATGCAGTGAAGTATCAAATAATCAGAATGCATTTATTTTAAATCTAAATATATATTAGTATAGCTAGAAATACAATATGCATATTTATTCTTGACAACAGACTATTAGAGATCTGATGTCTTTGAAACCTATACAAATATAAGTGAAATATGAAATGTGTGCAGTGTGGCAAAGTCAACTATGTTTACCAATACAAGTATCAGTTAGTGTGTGGTCGCTAGTATAACTAGTGGGTGGGCTCGCCTGTGAACATTTCCTATCTCCACTGATCACAGCGAACAGCTTTATGAAGAAGGAATCCAGAATTCATTTTATTTGAGCAACACTGCATAGTTTTACCATTTCCAAAACTAACAGCAACTACATCTTTTTTTTTTTTAATTGAAAGGTAGCTGATCAGCATCAACTTACAGCATTATGGTCCCACTGAAAGTAAGGACTGAAAAGAAGGTCCCACTTGAACATAACACAAAGAATACAGAAGCTATCCAAGTACAGAGAAATTTAGCAATTTGAATATCAAAATAAGTTCTTTTAAAGTACCTATCACCTAAAAACTTTAGCACTAACTTCCTAATAATGAAAACAAAACAAAAAACTCTGAAGAAACAAAACCCAAATAACTGAAATGACAATAATTTTAAATTTATAAAGAATTCAATAAAGTATAGAATAACTATTCACTAACAGTGACACAGCAAATTGCTACAGATAAATAACAGTAAGTGGAACTTGAGATAGTAAATTGGTGTATTTATTTATTTACAAGTAACAACTTCAAAGCAATAGGATGCCTCAAATACATTCATAAAGCTGTCTATCGACCAAAATATAGAGGTTGCGAGATCAGTGCTGAATTTTTTTTAGTACTTTCTTCTTCAGAAGTTACAGCTGTGAGGTATAAATTTATATATAAACACATATAGCTGAAAACTCTAACATGAATCTAATTTCTTCCTATTTAATGTTTTCATCTTTAAGGTACCCCTTACTTAAATAATCTTGTAAAAATACAACATAACAAAGGCACCTCCTCTACTAGAGATGCTAATAGGTAATAAAAATGGAGGCATCAGAATACATTTTAGGGATTATCATAATCATTTGACAGGATTAGGATACTTCACTAACATGAAAATTCATATTTACTCAAAACGTAAATTTAATCCTAAATGAAAGTTTTACATATAAATACTGATACTTTTAAAGTGAGAATTCTTTTTGTTAAAAAACTGCATACAACCATCTGTAAACCAATTCCATACAAAAAATTCCATAAGAGCTCTTCCATTCATTTCAATAAATGCTATTGTGTTCCTACCATGTGCAAAGCACAGTACTAGACACTTCAGGGGATTCAAACATGATTAAGGCAGTCTCTGACCTGAAGGAATGCAACAATGGGATAAGACAGAACAAGAACAGCTATGATAAGAAGCAGAGAAAGTGCCATGAAAAAAGTACAAAACAGAAGCTATAGGGTTTAAAGAAGAGAAAAATGCACATATCTTCCTCAACTTATGATGGGGTTATATCTTGATAAACTCACTGTAAGTTGAAAATATCCAAAGTAGAAAATGCATTTAATACACCTAACCTACCAAACATCATAACTTAGCCTAGCCTACCTTGAATTTGCTCAGAACACTTACATTAGCATACAGCTGGGCAAAATCATCTAACACAAAGCCTATTTTATAATACAGTGTTGAGTACCTCATGTATTTATTGAATACTATACTGAAAGTGAAAAGCAGAATGGATGTTTGAGTACAGAATGGTTCTAAGTGCACCAGTAGTTTACCCTCATGATTGCCTGGCTACTGGGAGCTTTGGCTGCTGCTGTCCAGCATGGCAAAAGCATATCATACTACACATTGCTAGCCCAAGAAAGTATCAAAATTCAACGTTTGAGGTATGGTTTCTATTAAATGTATATTGCTTTTGCATCATTATAAAGCTGAAAAATCTTAAACCATCATAAATCAGGGGAGCATCTCTACTTCAGAATGCCTCCCAATTCAGTATGAAGTTTAATAAATATAATTAATTTTCTATGAAAATCAAAATTACAAGGTTAATTTAAGAAGCTAATTTTTAGAGAATTACTAATCTTGCTAATTCACCTTTTTCAAAGTTTCAATGAAGAGTTTTATGGTTACAATAGTTGAAAAGGTATTAGGGGAAAAACTGCTCAGCATATGTTTTTAAAAAGTTGAAAAAGAACAAACTGAACCTAAAATCAAGCAGAAAAAGGAAATAATAAAGATTAGAGCAGAAGCATTAAATAGTAAATAAAAAATTGAGGATTGAGGACAGTAATGAAATCAGAATTTAATTCTTTGAAAAGATGAACAAAATGAAAAGAGCTTTAAAAATGGGCAGAAGAACTGAATAGACATTATTCCAAACAGGAAATGCAGATGGCCAAGAGACACATGAAAAAGATGCTCAGCACTGCTAATCATCAGGGAAATGTAAATCAGAACCATAAAGAGATATCACCTCGTACCTGTCTGAATGGCTATCAACAAAAAGAACACAAATAGGGCTTCCCTGGTGGTGCAGTGGTTGAGAGTCCACCTGCCGATGCAGGGGGCGCAGGTTCATGCCCTGGTCCAGGAGGATCCCACGTGCCGCAGAGCGGCTGGGCCCGTGAGCCATGGCTGCTGAGCCTGCGCGTCCGGAGCCTGTGCTCCGCAACGGGAGAGGCCACAACAG
>NW_006784347.1:1531406-1537137 GCF_000442215.2 Lipotes vexillifer | reverse complement strand
GCCCCCCGTACGGGAAAAAAAAAAAAAAAAAAGAACACAAATAACAAATGTTGGTGAGGATGTGGAGAAAAGGGAACCTTTGTACACTGTTGGTAGGAATGTAAATTGGTGCAGCCACTGTCAAAAACAGTATGGAGATTTCTCAAAAAACTAAAAATAGAACTATCATATGCCCCAGTGACTTACTCCTAGGTATATATCAAAAACAACCCTGAAAAAACTAATTTGAAAAGATACATGCATCTCAATGGTCCTAGCAGCATTATTTACAATTGCCAAGATACGGAAGCAAACTAAATATCCATCGACAGATGAATGGATAGGGATGTGGCACAGGCGCGCGCACACACACACACATCCCAGAATACTACTCAGCCATAAAAAAGAATGAAATTTTGCCACTAGCAGCAACATGGATAGACTTGGAGGGCAATATGCTAAGTGATATAAGTCAGAGAGAGAAAGAAAAATATTGCATGATATCACTTATATGTGGAATCTAAAAAATACAACAAACTAGTGAATATAATGAAAAAGAAGCAGACTCACTAATATAGAGAACTAGCGGTTACCAGTGGGGAGAGGGAAGGAGGGAGGGGCAAAAGAGGGGTAGGGGACTAAGAAGTACAAACTATTAGGTATAAAATAAGCTACAAGGGTATATTGTACAAGACAGGGAATACAGCCATTATTTTATAATAACTATAAATGGAGTATAACCTTTAAAAATTGTGAATTACTCTATTATATACCTGTTAACTTATATAATATTGTACAGCAACTATACTTCAATAAACAAAAAACAAACAAAAAAGATGCACTGTATTTTAAAGTTACATACAATTTCCAGATTTTACAAAAGTAAAAGGATTTATACCTAAAAAAAAAATTTTTTTAATCTTAAACCAGACTGACCAAGAAAAAACAGCAGACACAAATTACTAAAACTTACGAATGAAAGAGAGGACATTGCTATCAACTCTACAGAAATGAAACAGATTATAAGAGAATGTTATGAATAACTTTATGCCAACAAATTAGACGGTTTAGATGAAATGGACAAATTCCTGACACAAATGATCAAAATTAATGCATTAAAAAATGGAAAATCTGAATAGACTATTACATGTAAGGAAATTGAATTAGTAATTTAGCATCTTCCCATAAAGAAAAACCCAATCCTAGTTGGCCTCACTGGTGAATTCTACCAAATATTTAAAGAAGAAATAAGAGCATGCTTTTACAAACTCTATCAGAAAATTAGGAAAGAAGTTGGGACAGGAGCAAGAGACCTAGAAAAACAGGTTAGTTTAGGTACATGTGGCTAGATTTTGTATCAACAGTCTACAAGAAATCTGTAGTGATATTTATTTAATTTATGAATTTAGTTTATTCATATTTAGCTTAAGCACTTAAATATCATCACATTTTTGCCGTGTTTTAAAAATTAGTTAATATGACATCATCTTAAGTTTTATCAAATAAAAAAGTTTAAAAACTAAGCTTTTTCCAATATTACATCTATTGATAATAGTTTTCTTATAAAGCTTTATAAAAAATTATAACTTTGCTCTGATCTTATTTGGTAGTTCAAAGCAAAATTAAGTATAAAAAAATCTTGTAGAAAGAGCATTCCAATAGTAGAAAAATATGCTTAAACTTTGTTTTAGAAAGATCAGTGGGAAGGGTAATTCTGTTTGAGACTTGTATAGCCTCTTTTGTTAGTGAAACTAACTTCTTGCTGGAGCCTAATTCTAATGCTGGGTACATAGCTCTAAAAACAAAACATCTCACTTTCAAAAGTTATGCAGCAACCAATAGAACAACAGCTAACATCTGTATAACAGTTTACCTAACTCATTCAACGTTCATACTTTTCCATGATGACCACATTAACCTTGTTTTGCAGATGGGAAAATAGAATCAAAAGATCTCTTGCCCAAGATCACAGTATTCAAGTGGTAGATTACAGACTTTTGATTCAGAATATTATTTCATTCACAATATAGTTCTTCAAAAGGTGGCACTCATTTTAGGAAGAGATGATTTTACACAATCTAGAAAAGTGGCGGTACATTGAATTACACAGTATGGTAGACTTTACTAGTGCCTACCAGCATCGTGCAGCCTCCATTCCTTTCTAGGCACAGGGATGACTACAACTGCCAGCTGCTGTGACGTTTAGGAAGGACTATGTGCCTAGTTCTGGCTTAGGAAATAAGAGCAGAGGTGACACAGTCCCTGAATGATTTTACAGTCTGTTTCTTCCTCTGGCACAAAAATCACAGACAGGTATCATGTTGAGATGGTGGAGACACAAGATCGAAGCAGCCTGGGTTGCTGTGTTATTGCATAAAGGACAGCTGTCCTGGAAAGTTGCCTGGGCTTGCTGGATAAACTAGAAATAGACCTTTGTTGTATTAAGCCACCGAGATTTTTTTGCGGTACGGAGCCTCTCACTGTTGTGGCCTCTCCCGTTGCGGAGCACAGGCTCCGGACGCACAGGCTCAGCAGCCATGGCTCACGGGCCCAGCCACTCCGCGGCATGTGGGATCTTCCTGGACCGGGGCACGAACCCGTGTCCCCTGCATCGGCAGGTGGACTCTCAACCACTGCGCCACCAGGGAAGCCCAGCCACTGAGATTTTTAAGGTTCTTTGTTATGACACTATAGTCTAGCCTATTCTGACTAATGAAATAGCTACAATGTTATTCCCTTTTCAATTATCTTTCAATCCTTCTGAATATGTCAAGAAGAAAAATGTAATGTAGTGCTAATACTAGCTAATCCTCCTTTTTAACAGAGGGAGAAGAGTTTAGCTTCAGAGCCATGTGAAAGTATTTAGCTAGAATTAATGTTCTAGTTGATCTTACAGCATGTGATACTGATTTTCCAGTTTGACTAGTAATATAAAGTTTCTTTTCAAGTAAATTTATTTAAATAAAAACATGAAATTCAAAGAAAACATTAGATTAAAAAAGGTTAAGAGGAGATGTGGCAAGAACATGAAGATGCTCTGCCAGTGAATGAAACTTCAGACAGTGCATTGTACCAAACTGTATCTCAGTAGGGTAGCTCTTGATCTGTTTTCAATTCATTCTACGTTGAGTTGTTAGCAAACTATTTAGGCAGCTACATTTAAAGTGGTATCCAGCATGAAGGCATGGATAGAACTGATAAAATATTTTTTGGTAATATGAACAATCTATAACAGTCATGACTGGGATATTGGTTAGACATTAAAGAATCAGGAAACAACAGTTGTAAATGGTGAGAATAAATTAATAACTTAAAAAAAGACATATGAATAGATTTATGGTCGTTTGAGCAATCTAGTCATTTGATTAAATAATCAGAGCAGTTGCCTCTTTAAATTTTTTGCCATCTTTTCAGGAAGGCCAATCCAATTCCACATACTTGTAATAGCCACTGATGGCACCGTCAGAGGTCAAAAGTGGGGAAAGAGGAAGCACAGAGTGAATCAGCTGTACATACAATACACAAACTCTGAAGAACCTACATACAGGGTTATATTGTGGCATCCTTAGACAAGTGTGGTCTGTCAATATAGAAAAAGCTTTAGTGACTTTATTAAACTGAGAATAAACCATCAGGTTGTTCTTAGAGGTAAACAGGTGATTAGAGGGTTCTAACACTATAGTTTCAAAATTGTGCTACCGCACTTCATAATATGTATAGGGTCTCATATGCTCACTCACCATACTTGCCACAGAAATAAAACCTCTTGAAAAATTTGCCTCTTGTCATGAAGAAAGAGAAAAGGAAATATAGAGAAGATGGAGAAGAGAAAAGTATTTTATTTCAGGGAGATAGTAGGAAGGATACAGATTGACAGGAATAATGGGACAGGATATGGGAAGTACATAGATTAAAGCAGCCCTTCCCATAGTTCGAGCAGACTAAGAGCCAGCACCAGAGCCCAAAGGAAGGGAGGTGTTTTCATCTTAAACAACTGGTGTACATGCAAACTGGCTGGTAAAGACTTAAGTCTCTCAAGCCCACTTTTAGACTTATGTATTCATAAAAATTATGTTCCTCTCCCATAGACATATAACCACAGTTATAAGACAATCATGGTTCTTCTTTGTATTAGGGTAAACCAAGAGCTAAAACAAACAACCCTAAAATCTCAGTGGCTTAAGACAACAGAATAGAGTTCTCATTCAATATGGATGCTCAGTAAGAAGCATCTTATCTTAGAGTCTCAGAGTTTCTGGTGTATTCTATTCATCAAGCTGAAGACCAGGGGAAACAGGGAAGAACTGCATATGTGAAGCTTTTACAGCCCAGTCTGGAATTGGTATATATTATTTCCACTCATATTATTCAAAATTCAGTCACATGACACACTGATCTGCAAAGAAGGCTGGGATATAGAGTTTACCTGTGTGCGCAGGAGGAAAGGAGAATAGGTTTTGGAGAACGCATGGTATTCTTTGCCACATTCTACAAAACAGCTTTGAAATTCATACAAGTTAGATGTGGAACTAATGAACAAAGCAGCAAATTCTACATAAACAGTCCCTTTTGCTTTTTATTTTTTTTAATTAATTTTTACTGGAGTATATGGCTTTACAATGTTGTGTTAGTTTCTACTTTACAGAATCAGCTATAGTGAATCAGCTCTACGTATACATATATCCCCTCTTTTTGGGATTTCCTTCACATTTAGGTCACCACAGAGCATTGAGTACAGTTCCGTGTGCTATACAGTAGGTTCTCATTAGTTATCTATTTTATACATAGTATCAATAGTGTATATATGTCAATCCCAATCTCCCAATTCATCCCACCACACCCCCTTTCTTTTAAATGGGCTGAACATACATCACCAAGAATTAGGAGCAGCCTAAATCTATACAATTATTTTTATTCAAGTATAATGCTTTAGACTATGGTGCCTAGAATAGTGTCCACATGTGGTAACTGGTTAATGATTATTTGCTAATGAAGAGTATATAGTAGAAAATCAAAGCAAAGCCAGGCATTAAAAATAATAGCTTTAATAAAAGGAATGTCTTACAAAGTGAGCTTTAAAAAGCACTTGTGGAAATGTTTATTGCAGCACTATTTACAATAGCCAGGACATGGAAGCAACCTAAGTGTCCATCAACAGATGAATGGATAAAGAAGATGTGACACATATTTACAATGGAATATTACTCAGCCATAAAAAGAAACGAAACTGAGTTATTTGTAGTGAGGTAGATGGACCTAGAGTCTGTCATACAGAGTGACGTAAGTCAGAAAGAGAAAAACAAATGCCATATGCTAACACATATATATGGAATCTTAAAAAAAAAAAAAGGTTCTGAAGAACCTAGGGGCAGGATAGGAATAAAGCCCCAGACGTAGAGAATGGACTTGAGGACACGGGGAGGGGGAAGGGTAAGCTGGGACGAAGTGAGAGAGTGCCAGGACTTATACATACTACCAAATCTAAAATAGACAGTTGGTGGGAAGCAGGCGCATAGCACAGGGAGATCAGCTCAGTGCATTGTGACCACCTAGAGGGGTGGGATAGGAAGGGTGGGACGGAGACGCAAGAGGGAGGAGATATGGGGATATGTGTATATGTATAGCTGATTCACTTTGTTATAAAGCAGAAACAAACACACCGTTGTAAAGCAATTATACTCCAATAAGGATGTTTAAAAAAAAAAAAGGGGGCTTCCCTGGTGGCGCAGTGCTTGAGAGTCCGCCTGCCGAT
>NW_006784347.1:1513375-1531238 GCF_000442215.2 Lipotes vexillifer | reverse complement strand
AAAAAAAAAAAAAAAAAAAAAAAAAAAAAGGTTCTGACGAACCTAGGGGCAGGATAGGAATAAAGACGCAGATGTAGAGAGTGGACTTGAGGACACGGGGAGGGGGAAGGGTAAGCTGGGACGAAGTGAGAGAGTGCCAGGACTTATATATACTACCAAATCTAAAATAGACAGTTGGTGGGAAGCAGCTGCACAGCACAGGGAGATCAGCTCGGTGCTTTGTGACCACCTAGAGGAGTGGGATAGGGAGGGTGGGAGGGAGATGCAAGAGCGAGGGGATATGGGGATATATGTATACATATAGCTGATTCACTTTGTTATATAGCAGAAGCTAACACAACACTGTAAAGCAATTACACTCCAATAAAGATGTAAAAATAAACAAATAAATAAATAAAATAAAATTTTGTAAATCATGTGCATTAAAAAAAAGCACTCATGGATAACATAAATGTTAATCACACTATAAATCATCTCACTGAGGGCTTCCCTGGTGGCTCAGCAGTTAAGAATCCGCCTGTCAATGCAGGGGACACGGGTTCGAGCCCTGGTCCAGGAAGATCCCACGTGCCGCAGAGCAACTAAGCCTGTGCGCCACAACTACTGAGCCTGCACTCTAGAGCTCGCGAGCCACAACTACTGAAGCCCGCGCGCCTAGAGCCCATGCTCCGAAACAAGAGAAGCCACCGCATGAGAAGCCCGTGCACCGCAATGAAGAGTAGCCCCTGTTCACCGAAATTGGAGAAAAGCCCACATGCAGCAAGGAAGACCCAACGCAGCCAAAAATAAATGAATGAATGAATGAATGGATGAATGAATCATCTCACTGAGAGACTTAGACTTCCAGAAAACAAACATTGTATAAATCATCATTATAATTAGACTATAATTATTTAACTTCGGCTTTATTTTCCATAAATATTATCCAACAAAATATGCTGAGAACATAGTCGAGTTAAAAGGGAAACACTACAAAAGAAACTTTGGCTGTGTCCAAGCTCTTCCACATTCAGGGATATTTGAAGGATGCATCAACAAAGGAAGTCAACATCCTCTTTATTCTTGACTTTCACCAGGAAAGCTAAGCAGCTGCTTTCTGACCCTCCAAGGCATATCACTCACTAGCTGATCAGTCTCATCTTTTTTGAGCCTTATTTTAAAAGTTTTGTTTAGGCAGGTCTGCAGTAACCTTTTACTCAAAAGACGTTTAGCCCTACTATGAAAGTGTGTCCTTTCTTGGATCTCTACTGAATGCTCCAAGTTTTTAACAAGAACTCTACACTCTGGCTGGTCAGAATGAAAAAAATCTCCCATTGCTGGGAGAACTCTAAGAATTGTTTGGTTTATAGGTATTTATTCTTTCTTCAGCCTCAAGGAGTCTCACCCCACCTATGTGCCATTCAGTATTAAGTTAAAGACTCAAAAGGGCCCCTATGCAGAATTTTGCAGTTATGTTTCTATTTAGCTCCCCATTCTTCAGTACTCTGTGAATTCCCATTGCCTTGGCTTTCCCAATTTCTTTCCTTTTTTTTTTTTAATTGAAGTATAGTTGACTTACAACGTTGTGGCCATCTCTGCTGTACAGCAAAGTGACTCAGTTATACACAGAGACATTCTTTTTTTATGTTCTTTTCCATTATGGTTTATCCCAGGAGATTGGACATAGTTCCCTGTACTATACAGTAGGACCTTGCTGTTTATCTGTTTTAAATGTAACAGTTTGCATCTACCAACACCAATTTCTAATCTGTTTCCTCAGTTCGGCAAGACTGTCATTCTCTAAATTCTCCATCATCAGGACAATACCTTGAATACCTTTAGGCAAAAAGCCAGGATTCACCTAGTTTCCTCCACCACACTTTCTCCCAGAGATCACATTACTATGCTGTCAACTGTCCAATGTCTGAAAAAAGTTGTCTCTAGTGGAAGGGCAAGTCCAGTACTGGTTAATCCATCATGATGGGAAGAAGTCTCTCATGGTGTTTTAATTTGCATTTTCCAGATGTTTAGTATTCATAATGTGGCTGACAAAAGGCAGAACCTTTGCCTGTTTTATATACTACTGCAGCCTTAATAATGCTTACAACAGTGCAGGGCACAGAGCAAGTACTATTATTTGTTAAATGAATTAATTATTTATGTTTACCTATATATTTTTGAAGGTATAAATGATCTGTTTATGTCTTTCATCCATTTAGCGATTATAGCCTAAGAAACTGGTGATTCTAAGCTGTGTCCAAGGTAACTCAAGAGTAAGTCTCCCACATAAGTTCGGTTTTCATGCAATTATGTTGTGCTATACAAAGGGATAGACTAGACAAATTGATATATAGATAGACTATACAAGCAATAAGTATGGAGACAACATGGTGCTCCAAAGAAACAGTTACTCCAAAAATGAGGGCAATAACTTTTAGGACATTCCCACAAGACATTACTTCAATGGAATTTTTAATAAAATTAAACAAATTATCATTTCAATAAGAAATTGAGATTTAAATCTTTGTTTACCATACACATTACTACAAAGAAAAAGGCAAATTATTATAGCCTACAAACTCATTGCTGTAAATGCCATCTCTTTACAGCAGTGAATGGCAAAACTTAGGGTGTCTGAGACAAAATAAGGCAGTATAGATTTCAATTACCCATTTTAATATCTTTGCATATACAAATCAATAATCAGAGTTTAGAAAAACCTTTTAAATGTGCTTATACAATATTCGAATGCCAGTTAGTTTATTGGTATTAGGTTTAATTTCCATACATCTGAAGAAGTACTGGGTTTTTGATAGTATTAAAAAAAAAGAGTTCCAAATTTCAAAAATTTGGGTATGTTGGCTTATGTATGATTACTGATTTATTGATATAAGCAATTCTATATATTTGTAAGGCCAGCTTCTGAGTTCTAAAGTACCTACGTTATATAACTACGTGAAAATTTTAAATAGTACATAAACATGTTTCATCACAGGAAAACTAAAAAATATAAGAGGCAAAAATAATGCAACTAAAAATGATCAGAATCCTACCTCTGTTAAAGTTTCAGAGCATATGGCCTTTCCTATTATTTTATTTTATATAAATATGCCAACTAAAGCAGCTAAAAATGACTGAAAGGAATACTTAAGACCCTAAAAGCAGCAAGTGAATTCACTGAGTAACATTTTACATGAAGTGAGACAGTCTGATGCCTGAGAAGAGCTGCATCACTAATATAAACCTGAATATTTAGCCAAAGGTTTTTCCTTGTTAAATGCCTCTTACCTTCTCAAAATAAAAAATGCCTCAAACAAATTTACATATGTAACTTATACATATATAACATTTTTATATGTACTTTATATATATAATTTATGCAATAATACAGAACAGACATGTGATATGACTGGAAGGCATGAGGCTAGATGTACTTGTAAATGTTCTAAAAATCAGTTCTAAAAATTAGTCACCATCTCTCCCCTATTAGAGGAAAAATACATCTTTTCTAGCACCTTTATGACAGAAATATTACATCTGTATAATTCATATTTTCTCATCATACACCTATGAGAAAGTAGGAAGAAAGAAACAGGATAAAGAAAAGAACACGGTGATTAAAAGAAAGAACATTAAAGTGAGACTTATGTTACATGGCCTATGTATGTGGTTCAACAAATTATTTAACTTTTCCAAGCTTGGATTCCACATCTTTAAAATGTGAGCCATAATCTCTCTCTTAGAGTTGTTATAAGGATTAAATTTACAGAATAAAGTACAGATAAAGCTAAAAAAGAAGATATTAGTATTTATCATTCTTTGGAAATAGGCAGTTGAAGCATAATGTGCTACTCAAGGCCACAGACTGAGCTACCCCTGGAATAGAAACTAAAATGTGATCTTGGATTCATGGATCAACCATAATGCCACAATAGATGCTCTGTACATCTCTAAACTAAGTGGCCTACAAAATCATAGTAATAATATGCCACTTACCCCTCAAGGTTATTGTAAAGATTTAAACAAACTCATCTTTGTAAAGCAATTAGCATACTGCCTTGCACACAGAATGCGCTCAATACTAGCTGTTGTTGTTGTTATTAGTATGTGATGGTGATGGTGATGATGGAGGAGGAGGAGGAAGGGGATGTCACAGGTAATAGAGGAACATGGAGATATATAAATTTTTTTTTTTTTTGCGGTATGCGAGCCTCTCACTGTCGTGGCCTCTCCCGTTGTGGAGCACAGGCTCCGGACGCGCAGGCTCAGCGGCCACGGCTCACGGGCCCAGCCGCTCTGTCATCTATGTTAACAAATATCTTCCTTGAAAAATGCATGTGTTTCTGGATTGGTTAAAGCACTATCAGTCATTCAGTAATATTATGAATTATTAAATCGAGATGAATTTCTGACTGAGCATCTCACTAAGGGAACGGCACAAAAGAAAGGGACTTCAATAGAAATTGAAGGAAGGTGGGTAATTTTGCGGTACGCGGGCCTCTCACTGTTGTGGCTTCTCCCGCTGCGAAGCACAGGCTCCGGAAGCGCAGGCTCCGGAAGCGCAGGCTCAGTGGCCATGGCTCACGGGCACGGCTCATGGGCCCAGCCGCTCTGCGGCCTGTGGGATCTTTCTGGACCGGGGCACAACCCCGTGCCCCCTGCATCGGCAGGCGGACTCTCAACCACTGCGCCACCAAGGAAGCCCCATAAAGTAAATTTTAAGAGGCTGATCAGAATTTGGTAGCTAGAAGGGATGATTTATGACATCAAAGTGCAAGAATTAATCTACTCGTGCTTCTTGCCTCAGTTCTGTCTATCTCTCTGTACCCAAAAGGATACCTGTTATTTAATGGATGAAGTTATTCTCTTTACTGGAATATGTACTATAACAAGAGTACTAGTATAGGTCCTCTTACATATATGATGGGGAAAGGTACAGTATGTTGGAAAAGTGGTATTTAGAATATGAGAAAGCTAGTGGTTAGTTCCTTTTTGAACATTTTACAAAGTATAATTTAAAAGTGTGTTAAGTTATTGGATCCAGGAATTATAAATTTGAAGTACAAATTCCATCCCTCTATTATTTGTGCCTGAACTGTCAAACCCTACTAGATTATAAACTCTTTTAAGGCA
Organism: Lipotes vexillifer; assembly: GCF_000442215.2. Lineage (NCBI taxonomy): Eukaryota > Metazoa > Chordata > Mammalia > Artiodactyla > Lipotidae > Lipotes > Lipotes vexillifer. The sequence continues at coordinate 1,526,126 of NW_006784347.1, read as the reverse complement.
GGGACTGTAGAATAATCATCTCAGAACCGTGTTTTGAGAATGATGTATAATACCATCACACTGCTGCTTTCCATTTTGCATCAGCTATCAATAATGGCTGAAAATATGCTGACTAGGTGCAATAACATAAAATTCCTTGGAAAAAATAGTTTTACATATACTTAAGAAATGAAGAGAAATAGATGTGGATAGTTAGTTAGCATGTAAATAATGGTCAGCCTTCCTGACAACTCCAAATTGATTTCTCCAAAAGGACTAGGGTTAAAAAGAAAACAGAAAGTTAACAATTAAGGAAGGAAATTAAACCCTTTTTTTCTTTTATGAAACTTCAGGAAAGTATGCTGAAGAACATCCTAGGCAGTCAAGGTGGGAGGCAGAAAACTGCTGCAATCTGCTGTAAAAGGAAACATTGCGCCAGGCTGTGATAAGATTCTACAAGGATAGATAACAACAAATTAAATCTTTGTCCTATGGACAAAAATGACTACTGAGACATTTTCAAAGATTAAGTGTGAAGGACCAATACCTTCTGGCTTGTTTTTGGAGTGTACAGTTGCTACTGATCTTATAATAAAGAACTTACAACAGAGAATACTTTACTATCCACTAACTGTGGGTAAAGAATCACAACATTTCTCTAATCTTAGAATATCTGTCAGCAATTCCCAGTCTTTGTAACAATACAAGTTGCTCCACATCACTCTGAAACCTTGAGATCATCTCTGACTAGGAAGGAACAGAGAGGAAAATAAGATGATAAACTCCTGAGAAGAAAAGGGTATGGAAAGATGAATTGCAGCCTCTAATGCAAATGAAACCATGAAAAAAGAGAGTTAACTGGAGGAAGAGAACTATTGTTCTACCAGGCAAGGCTCTGATTTAGAAGCAGAAGCAGAGATTTTTATTCTGGCTTTCCTTCAGTATACAAAGGCATGAAATACTGTTTGCTTTACTCTTCTTGGTTGTACGTTAGTAAGAAGCAATGTTACATAATACAGTAAAGAGAAGTGGAAGCCAAAAAGTAAATCTCAAATTAAAAAGTTTATAAATTTTTCTTATGATTTCTGTCATTTTAATAATGTACCTCACTGGATGTATGGCAAAGCGAAAACATGTAAGTATGTAACAATAAGTGGTAAAGAAAAGAACACTAAAATCAGAGTCTATAAAATTTGGTACATGTCAGCTCCACAATGCATAAATGTTTCTACGGTTAGAAATAAATAACTTGAGAATATGTCAGTGTTAATGAAAGACAAAAATCTCAAAATCCTATTTGGGGAGGTTCTGTTTCTGTACAGCCAAGTAAGCTTCTCTATCTGATGGACCCTCTCACAGATAATAACCATAAACTCTGAACAAAACACAACCACCTCAAGGCTCTGAGGATTTAATATAATAAAGAGATTCTTGGAGGAGAGCTGACAATTGCAAGATAAGACCAGATTGGGATTTCTCTCTCTCTCTCTTTTTCTCCCCCGGTTTTTACACTACAAGCAGACCACAGTCAGCACTGCATGGGGTCATTAAAACTCCAACAGAATACCTACAGGTTTTCTAGTCTTAAGTATCCAAAGACAGAGCTTGTGGCAACAACAGTCTCTGAAAAGTGAGGGGAGGATTTCCAGAAAAGAGAGAGAGACCTAGAGGAGGTGGCCCAGATTCTGGGTATAAACTCCACTCAGATCTCTGGCTGATTCTGACCCATGCATACATGGTTGGCTAATGATAAAACAATTAAACTGAACTGAACTGATGCCCAAGAGACAGAATTTTCCATTGAGTCAAACTAAGTTAATTGCCTGCTAAAAGAAAGATATTAACACTCTTTGAAGGAACATGACAAAATCCAGAGTATCCACTAAATAAAATGTCCATGATACAATACATGAAAACTAATCAATACATGAAGAACCAGGAAAATGTGACCCATTATCAAGAGAAAGATGGAGACCAACCCTAAAACACTCCAGATATGGTAATTAGCAGATGAGGAATTAAAAGCAGCTATTATAAGTAGTTTCAGCATGGTAAAAAAATATATTCTCTTAATTTACAAAGGGAGGAAATCTTAGCAGAGAAGCAGAAACTATAAAAAAGGACCAGGAGGAGCTTCAAGATGGCGGAAGAGCAAGATGCAGAGCTCACCTTCCTCTCCACAAATACATCAGAAATACATCTACATGTGGAACAGCTCCTACAGAACACCTACTGAATGCTGGAAGACGACCTCAGACCTCCCAAAAGGCAAGAAACTCCCCACGTACCTGGGTAGGGCAAAAGAAAAAACAGAGACAAAAGAATAGGGACAGGACTTACACGTCTGCAAGGGAGCTGTGAAGGAGGAAAGGTTTCCACACACTAGGAGGGCCCTTCACAGGCGGTGACTGCGGGGGGCGGAAGGGGGAAGCTTCGGAGCCACAGAGGAGAGCGCACAGCAACAGGGGTGCAGAGGGCAAAGCGGAGAGATTCCTGCACAGAGGATCGGTGCCGACCAGCCCGAGAGGCTTGTCTGCTCACCCGCCAGGGAGGGCGGGGGCTGGGAGCTGAGGCTCGGGCTCCAGTTGGATCCCAGGAGGAGGATTGGCTGCGTGAACACAGCCTGAAGGGGCTAGTGCACCACGGCTAGCCGGGAGGGAGTCCCGGAAAAAGTCTGGGGCTGCCGAAGAGGCAAGAAACTTTTTCTTGCCTCTTTGTTTCCTGGTGCATGAGGAGATTAAGAGCTCCACTTAAAAAAACTCCAGAGGGGCTTCGCTGGTGGTGCAGTGGTTGAGAGTCCGCCTGCCGATGCAGGGGACACAGGTTCGTCCCCCGGTCCGGGAAGATCCCACATGCCGAGGAGCAGCTGGGCCCGTGAGCCATGGCCGCTGAGCCTGCGCGTCCGGAGCCTGTGCTCCGCAACGGGAAAGGCCACAACAGAGAGAGGCCCGTGTACCGCAAAAAAATAAATAAATAAATAAATAAAAAATAAAAAAAGAAGCTCCAGAGATGGTCGCGAGCCGCGGCTACCAGCACGGACCCCAGAGACGGGCATGAGATGCTAAGGCTGCTCCTGCAGCCACCAAGGAGCCTGTGTGCAAGTACAGGTTACTATCCACACCTCCCCTCCCGGGAGCCTGTGCAGCCTGCCACTGCCAGGGTCACGTGATCCAGGGACAACTTCCCCGGGAGAACGCACGGTGCGCCACAGGCTGGTGCAAGGTCATGCTGGCCTCTGCCACTGCAGGCTCGCCCCACACTCTGTACCCCTCCCTCCACCCGGCCTGAGTGAGCCAGAGCCCACAAATCAGCTGCTCCTTTAACCCCATCCTGTCTGAGCGAAGAACAGACACCCTCAGGCGACCTAGACGCAGAGGCGGGTCCAAATCCAAAGCTGAACCCCAAGAGCTGTGTGAACAAAGAGAAAGGGAAATCTCTCCTAGCAGCCTCAGGAGCAGAGCATTAAATCTCCACAATCAACTTGATGTACCCTGCATCTGTGGAATACCTGAATAGACAACAAATCATCCGAAATTGAGAAGGTGGACTTTGGGAGCAAAGATACATATATTTTTTTCCCTTTTCCTCTTTTTGTGAGTATGTATGTGTATGCTTCTGTGTGTGATTTTGTCTGTATAATTTTGCTTTTATCATCTGTCCTGTCCTAGGTTCTGTATGTCCGTTTTATTTTGTTTTGTATTTTTTAGTTAAAAAATTTTTTTTCTTAATAATTATCTTTTATTTTTTTAATAACTTTATTTTACTTCATCTTCTTTCTTTCTTTCTTTCTTTTTTCTCCCTTTTATTCTGAGCCATGTGAATGGAAGGCTCTTGGTGCTCCAGCCAGGCGTCAGGGCTGTGACTCTGAGGTGGGAGAGCCAAGTTTAGGACACTGGTCCACAAGAGACCTCCCAGCTCCACGTAATATCAAATGGCAAAAATCTCCCAGAGATCTCCATCTCAAAGCCAAGACCCAGCTCCATTCAATGACCAGCAAACTACAGTGCTGTACATCCTATGCCAAACAACTAGCAAGACAGGAACACAACCCCATCCATTAGCACAGAGGCTGCCTAAAATCATAATAAGGCCACAGACAGCCCAAAACACACCACCAGACGTGGACCCTACCCACCAGAAAGACAAGATCCAGCCTCATCCACCAGAACACAGGCACTAGTCCCCTCCACCAGGAAGCCTACACAAGCAACTGAACCAACCTTAGCCACTGGGGACAGACACCAAAAACAACGGGAACTACGAACCTGCAGCCTGCGAAAAGGAGACCCCAAATACAGTAAGTTAAGCGAAATGAGAAGACAGAGAAACACACAGCAGATGAAGGAGCAAGGTAAAAACCCACCAGACCTAACAAATGAAGAGCAAATAGGCAGTCTACCTGAAAAAGAATTCAGAATAATGATAGCAAAGATGATCCAAAATCTTGGAAATAAAATGGAGGAAATACAAGAAACATTTAACAAGGACCTAGAAGAACTAAAGAACAAACAAACAGTGATGAACAGCACAATAAATGAAATTTAAAATTCTCTAGAAGGGATCAGAATAACTGAGGCAGAAGAACAGATAAGTGACCTGGAAGATAAAACAGTGGACATAACTACTGCAGAGCAAAAGAAAGAAAAAAGAATGAAAAGAACTGAGGATAGTCTCAGAGACCTCTGGGACAACATTAAACACACCAACATTCGAATTACAGGGGTCACAGAAGAAGAAGAGAAAAAGAAAGGGACTGAGAAAATATCTGAAGAGATTATAGTTCAAAACTTCCCTAATATGGGCAAGGAAATAGTTAATCAAGTCCAGGAAGCACAGAGAGTCCCATACAGGATAAATCCAAGGTGAAACACGCCAAGACACATATTAATCAAACTATTAATACTTAAATACAAAGAAAACATATTAAAATCAGCAAGGGAAAAACAACAAATAACACACAAGGGAATCCCCATAAGGTTAACAGCTGATCTTTCAGCAGAAACTCTGCAAGCCAGAAGGGAGTGGCAGGACATATTTAAAGTGATGAAGGAGAAAAACCTACAACCAAGATTACTCTACCCAGCAAGGATCTCATTCAGATTTGATGGAGAAATGAAAAGCTTTACAGACAAGCAAAAGCTAAGAGAATTCAGCACCACCAAATCAGCTTTACAACAAATGCTAAAGGAACTTCTCTAGGCAGGAAACACAAGAGAAGCAAAAGACCTACAATAATAAATCCAAAACAATTAAGAAAATGGTAATAGGAACATACGTATCGATAATTACCTTAAATGTAAATGGATTAAAGGCTCCAACCAAAAGACACAGATTGGCTGAATGGATACAAAAACAAGACCTGTATATATGCTGTCTATGAGAGACCCACTTCAGACCTAGGGACACATACAGGCTGAAAGTGAGGAAATGGAAAAAGATATTCCATGCAAGTGGAAATCAAAAAAAGCTGGAGCAGCAATTCTCATATCAGACAAAACAGACTTTAAAATAAAGACTGTTACAAGTGACAAGGAAGGACACTACATAATGATCAAGGGATCAATCCAAGAAGAAGATATAACAATTGTAAATATTTATGCACCCAACATAGGAGCACCTCAATACATAAGGCAAATCCTAACAGCCATAAAAGAGGAAATCAACAGTAACACGATTGTGTTAAATGTGGGGACTTTAACACCCCACTTTCACCAATGGACAGATCATCCAAAATGAAAATAAAAAAGGAAATACAAGCTTTAAATGATACTTTAAACAAGATGGACTTGATATTTATAGGACATTACATCCAAAAACAACAGAATACACATTCTTCTCAAGTGCTCATGGAACATTCTCCAGGATATATCTTATCTTGGGTAACAAATCAAGCCTTGGTAAATTTAAGTAAATTGAAATCGTATCAAGTATCTTTTCTGACCACAATGCTATGAGACTAGGTATCAATTACAGGAAAAAATCTGTATGAAATACAAACACATGAAGACTAAACAACACACTACTTAATAACCAAGAGATACTGAAGAAATCAAAGAGGAAATCAAAAAATGCCTAGAAACAAATGACAATGAAGACACGATGACCCAAAACCTATGGGATGCAGCAAAAGCAGTTCTAAGAGGGAAGTTTATAGCAATACAATCCTACCTCAAGAAACAAGAAACAGCTCAAATAAACAACCTAACCTTACACCTAAAGCAATTAGAGAAAGAAGAACAAAAAATCCCCCAAAGTTAGCAGAAGGAAAGAAATCATAAAGATCAGATCAGAAATAAATGAAAAAGAAATGAAGGAAACGATAGCAAAGATCAATAAAACTAAAACCTGGTTCTTTGAGGAAATAAACAAAATTGATAAACCATTAGCCAGACTTATCAAGAAAAAAAGGGAGAAGACTCAAATCAATAGAATTAGAAATGAAAAAGGAGGAGTAACAACTGACACTGCAGAAATACAAAGGATCATGAGAGATTACTACAAGCAACTGTATGCCAATAAAATGGACAACCTGGAAGAAATGGACAAATTCTTAGAAATGCACAACCTTCCAAGACTGAACCAGGAAGCAATAAAAAATATGAACAGAACAATCACAGGCACTAAAATTGAAACTGTGATTAAAAATCTTCCAACAAATCAAGCCCAGGACCAGATGGCTTCACAGGCAAATTCTATCAAACATTTAGAGAAGAGTTAACACGTATCCTTCTCAAACTCTTCCAAACTATAGCAGAGGGAGGAACACTCCCAAACTCATTCTACGAGGCCACCATCACTCTAATACCAAAACCAGACAAAGATGTCACAAAGAAAGAAAACTACAGGCCAATATCATTGATGAACATAGATGCAAAAATCCTCAACAAAATACTAGCAAACAGAATCCAACAGCACATTAAAAGGATCATACATTATGATCAAGTGGGGTTCATCCCAGGAATGCAAGGATTCTTCAATATACACAAATCAATTAACATGATACACCATATTAACAAATTGAAGGAGAAAAATCATATGATCATCTCAATAGATGCAGAGAAAGCTTTTGACAAAATTCAACATTGATTTATGATAAAAAAAACCCTCTAGAAAGTAGGCATAGAGGGAACTTAGCTCAACATAATAAAGGCCATATGTGACAAACCCACAGTCAACATTGTCCTCAATGGTGAAAAACTGAAAGCATTTCCACTAAGATCAGGAACAAGACAAGGTTGCCCACTCTCACCGCTATTATTCAACACAGTTTTGGAAGTTTTAGCCACAGAAATCAGAGAAGAAAAAGAAATAAAAGGAATCCAAATTGGAAAAGAAAAAGTAAAGGTGTCACTGTTTGCAGATGACATGATACTATACGTAGAGAACACTAAAGATGCTACCAGAAAACTACTAGAGATAATCAATGAATGTGGTAAAGTAGCAGAATACAAAATTAATGCACAGAAATCTCTTGTATTCCTATACACTAATGATGAAAAATCTGAAAGTGAAATTAAGAAAACACTCCCATTTACACTGCAACAAAAAGAATAAAATATCTAGGAATAAACCTACCTAAGGAGACAAAAGACCTGTATGCAGAAAATTATGACACTGATAAAAGAAATTAAAGGTGATACAAATAGATGGAGAGATACACCATGTTCTTGGATTGGAAGAATCAACATTGTGAAAATGACTATACTACCCAAAGCAATCTACAGATTCAGTACAATCCCTATCAAACTACCAATGCCATTTTTCACAGAACTAGAACAAAAAATTTCACAATTTGTATGGAAACACAAAAGACCCCAAACAGCCAAAGCAATCTTGAGAACGAAAAACGGAGCTGGAGGAATCAGGCTCCCTGACTTCAGACTATACTACAAAGCTACAGTAATCAAGACAGTATGGTACTGGCACAAAAACAGAAAGATAGATCAATGGAACAGGATAGAAAGCCCAGAGATAAACCCACGCACATATGGTCACCTTATCTTTGATAAAGGAGGCAGGAATGTACAGTGGAGAAAGGACAGCCTCTTCAATAAGTGGTGCTGGGAAAACTGGACAGGTACATGTAAAAGTATGAGATTAGATCACTCCCTAACACCATACACAAAAATAAGCTCAAAATGGATTAAAGACCTAAATGTAAGGCCAGAAACTATTAAACTCTTAGAGGAAAACATAGGCAGAACACTCTAAGACATAAATCACAGCAAGATCCTTTTTGACCCACCTCCTAGAGAAATGGAAATAAAAATAAAAATAAACAAATGGGACCTAATGAAACTTAAAAGCTTTTGCACAGCAAAGGAAACCATAAATAAGATGAAAAGACAACCCTCAGAATGGGAGAAAACATTTGCAAATGAAGCAACTGACAAAGGACTAGTCTCCAAAATTTACAAGCAGCTCATGCAGCTCAATATTAAAAAAACAAAAACCCAATCTAAAAATGGGCAGAAGACCTAAATAGACACTTCTCCAAAGAAGATATACAGATTGCCAGCAGACACATGAAAGGATGTTCAACATCATTAATCATTAGAGAAATGCAAATCAAAACTACAATGAGATATCATCTCACACCGGTCAGAATGGCCATCATCAAAAACTCTACAAACAATAAATGCTGGAGAGGGTGTAGAGAAAAGGGAACCCTCTTGCACTGTTGGTGGGAATGTAAATTGTTACAGCCACTATGGAGGACAGTATGGAGGGTCCTTAAAAAACTAAAAATAGAACTACCATATGACCCAGCAATTCCACTACTGGGCATATACCCTGAGAAAATCATAATTCAAAAAGAGTCATACACCAAAATGTTCATTGCAGCTCTATTTTAATAGCCAGGACATGGAAGCAATGTAAGTGTCCATCAACAGAAGAATGGATAAAGAAGATGTGGCACATATTCAATGGAATATTACTCAGCCATAAAAAGGAACAAAACTGAATTGTCTGTAGTGAGGTGGATGGACCTAGAGACTGTCATATAGAGTGAAGTAAAAGTCAGAAAGAGAAAAACAAATACCGTATGCTAACACATATATATGGAATCTAAAAAAAAAAAATGGTCATGAAGAACCTAGGGGCAAGACGGGAATAAACATGCAGACCTACTAAAGAATGGACTTGAGGATATGGGGAGGGGGAAGGGTAAGCTGTGACAAAGTGAGAGAGTAGCATGGACATATATACACTACCAAATGTAAAACAGATAGCTAGTGGGAAGCAGCCTCATAGCACAGGGAGATCAGCTCGGTGCTTTGTGATCACCTAGAGGGGTGGGATAGGGAGGGTGCGAGGGAGGGAGATGCAAGAGGGAAGAGATATGGGGACATATGTATATGTATAACTGATTTACTTTGTTGTAAAGCGGAAACTAACACAACATTGTACAGCAATTATACTCCAATAAAGATGCTAAAAAAATAAGAGAAATTAACACAACAGTATAAATCAACTATACGTCAATTAAAAAAATAAATTAAAAAAAAAAGAACCAAATGGAAATTCTAGAACTGAAAAACACAATAGCTGAAATGAAACATCACCAAATGGGTTTAACAGCATATTTAAATGTTTAAACATGACATTAAATTTTTTGTTATTGAGGTACCACTGGTTTATAACATTATATAAGTTTAATGTGTACATTATATTTCTATTTCTGTATACCCTACAGTGTGCTCACCACCAAAAATTTCTATATATGACAATTTAAATGACTGTGTATATGTATACATACTATGTATCTACACACCCATACATATATAGTATATAGTAAATTGAAAATAGTTTAAAATGATAGAGTCAGTGAAGTTGAAGATAAATGAATGGAAATTATCCAATCTGAAAACTACAGAGAACAAAGATTAAAAGGAAAAAAAAAAAAAAACAACAACTAAAAAAACCCCTCAAGATCTGTGAGATGACATCCAAAGGTCTGATATATATGTAATTAGAGTCTCAGAAGACGAGAAAAGGGGGCAGAAAAAAATATTTGAAGAAATGATGGCTAAATATCTCAAATCTGCAAAGGACATAAGTTTACATAATCAAGAAGCCCAGAATCCTACGCAGGATAAATATAAAGAGAACCACATTAGGCCTGTCATATTCAAACTGCTGAAAACCAAAGAAAAAGAGAAAATCTTAAAAGCATCCAGAGAAAAACAATATATTACATACATGGGCCAACGATCTGAATGATGTCTAACTTCTCCTCAGAAACTATGTGTCCAGAGTTGCCAATAACATCTTCTTACAAAGTGGAAATCAAGAATACTGTCTTATACTTGATAGAACAAGAAATATAGAAATTAAATGGCTACAATCAATAAAACAAAAAAGTGACAATTACGTTGGGAAGAAAACAGGGAGCAGTGCAAATAAGCTTAATGTTTCATGAGATATATTTAAAACTGATCAATCAAGGAATTTCAGCAGAAGCATAATAATTTAGAGATATGAAGGCAACCACCAAAGAAACAGCAAAAAGCATTTAAGCGACTGTACCCCTGAGGAGTGGAATTAGGAATGGAAAAGGATGAAGCTGGAGACTGTAGCTTTTCATTTCAAGCCCTTCTGTACAAATTGATTTAAAAAATCATGTATATTTATACCTTCATTAAAACAAGTATACTCACATAAAACTGCTAGGAAACCAATGTTTCTCCCACCTAAGAATTCTGAAACCAGTAAGTATTTATTGGGTAACTGTGACATGCAAGACATTATGATAGGCACCAAAATCTGCTTTTTCTTCCTTAATACCTAGTCCTTGACATAACCTATACAGAGCTGTCAGTAAGACAGCTGGACTTACTATTAATAACAGAGTTCTGAGTTCCTGATATGAGTATATGGATGATATTTTAAAGTCATCAGAATGTATCAGATCATCTGGAAGACACAATGGGCAGAAAGAGAGATATCGTCTAATCCTTCTCAAGTAATGAGACTTCTCAAGTAATGAGACTTCCTTTCACGACTTATGGTTAAGGCTAGCTCCAGCTTCCTATTGGAGCATATTTTGTCCCTATCTTGTTCTGCTTTGGTAAATGGGTCACGGTGGGTTATTTTTCCAAAATATCACAAGAATAGTCCCCCATATCTCTCTCCTCCTACGCAATAAGATATTGTAGCTTAGGCTATGAAATTCTGAAGAGTCCACAATTCCAAACTCCGCTGAACTTTTCTACTTATTCATAAAACATGACTAGTCTCTCTTATTATCATGCATTTTCCCCCTATTCTGTCACTAATAAGTTTTTTAAGGGTTTCTTATTCATGAATTGATGTAAATTTTCATAACTCTATCTATAATACTTTCACAGTATTCAAAAGTTATCTTGCAGGGCTTCTAAAAAAAAAAAAGAACCCATCTTCCTGATTTCCCATTAATGTAAGGTATCATGAATTAAACTCTACAATTTGGAATGCTTGTTAATTTATCTGAAGAGGGACTAATGTTTGTAGTTTTTAAAGTATTCTGGAAAAATTATCAAATTTATAGTGTCAACAATATTATGTAGAAATACATAATTAATCTATAATATAATCATTGACTTACACCATCTCAAAATATGAAGGGTAAATATCTAAGAATCCTCTCTATATCATAAACCAAACATTGGTAGACTATGGCTTGAGGGTCAAATCTGGCCATCTGGCTATCTTTTTATGACCTGTAAGCTAAGAATGGATTTTACTGTTTCAAATAGTTACGTTTTAAATGGTTATATAAATACCTACATAACACCCTTGATTTTGCCTGTTAGCCAACAAAGCCTAAATTATTTACTATGTGTTCCTTTAAGAAAAAGTTTACTGATCTCGATCTGTGGTTACCAGAGGCAAGGGGTGGGGAGAAGGGGGATTGGTTGAGGGCAGTCAAAAGGTACAAACTTCCAGTTATAAAATAAATAAGCACTAGAGATGTAATGTACAACACGATAAATATAATGAACACTGCTGCATGTTATCTATGAAAGCTGTTAAAAGAGTAAATCTTGAGTTCTCATCACAAGGAAAAAATTTTTTTTTCTATTTCTTTAATTCTGTATCTGAGATGATGGGTGTTCACTAAACTTGACGGTGATAATCATTTCATGATGAACATAAGTCAAATCATTATGCTGTACACCAAACCTGTAATGTACAAAAACTGGAAGAAAAAGTCTACTGATCTCTGTCATAAATGATCAATCTAGTTTGAGTGTAACTATTAATAATAACATTACCAGAAAGTCAATTTTATCTCATTCTCACTTATTAAAGTAGCAGAACCTTTATATAGCAAGTTATAGACATGTTTTCATAGCACAATCTATATTACTAGGTATACTAAAATGGAATAAATATCCATTTAAAAGTTTTATTAATCCCTGGATAACTCAAAAAATATGTAGGGCACAGAGAGAATGAAAAAGAAAAATAAACATGTCACTTTCAACCAACAGTCTTGACTTTTTTTGTTTCTAATGTTCTCTTTCTTTCACACAAGAACAGAATCAGCTACACTGATAACAGGCCATCATGAAGCATTCACCAAGAAAGAAGTGCCAAACTTTCAGCTTTAGGGTGCTTATTAGAGTCTAATAAGTAGTGGTGGTAATGTCACCTAAGTCTCCACTACTACTGGAATACTCGTATGTCTATTTTTTTCTTTTCATTGTGAAGTCTGGGCAACGCAGCTATTTCCCACCAACTCTAAAGTAAAGCAGTTCAAGCAATTAACTCTGCAGTTTTTCCCTAC
>NW_006784347.1:1467433-1512955 GCF_000442215.2 Lipotes vexillifer | reverse complement strand
TTCCCCTACAAGGCAAGTCTATCTTACAGCCAACTTGATGGGTAACCCTGGCCAAAGACTAGTTTGTTTGCTGTCCCCAAAACTTTATATCCAGTCTGTTCAACTACAGAGAGAATAGCCAGGCAGCCTAACACAAAAAGGATAGCCATTTTGTTCCAGATGTAATACAAAGGTACCTATTGCCTGGGAAGTCGAGCTCCCTTTCCAGCTGACCTCAAAAGCAAGTAGTGTATAATTCTACTTGAAGCACTACGGTGAAAATACCTTCCTTAGAGGTTGTGTTGTCTAGAAAAATGAATCTCAAACTTTAGCATGCATCAGAACCACTTAGAGAGCTTGTTAAAACACAGATTGCTGGGCCCCACCCTCACGGTTTCTGATTCAGTAGTTTGGGTGTGGCGGGCCCAAGAATCTGTACTTCCAAAAAGTTTGAACATACAACTAATCAGCAAGTGATCCTGACCTTTTCCTTTCCCCAGTCATTTTCATATCCTCAGCCATTACAGCCACAGACTTTCTACAGGGCAAAATTTTAGTCTAGATTTCTATTATGATTTTATTTTAGTTTGCATATTGATGTAGCAGTAACTGCATTCTTCTTTTTTTTAATTTTTAAAATTAAGAAAATTTTATTTTTCATTCTAGTAACTGATTTATAACATTGTGCAAGTTTCATGTGTACAACGGTATATTTCTATTTCTGTATATGCTACTGCATGCTCACCACCAAAAATGTAGTTTCCATTCATCACTATACAGTTGATTCCCTTTACCCATTTTCCTCTCCCTCCACCCCTTCCCCTTTGGAAACCATCACTCTGTTCTCTGTATCTACGTGTTTGTTTTGGTTTGGTTTGTTCATTTATTTTGGTTTTTTGTTTGTTTATTTGTTTTTTATATTCCACATATGAGTGAAATCATTTGGTATTCCTTCTCACTTTTAAACATTTTACTTTATCAAACTGTCCTATGAGCTTGAAAAAACAGGGTGGAGAATCAGGCCTATATTCCTACAGCTATAATATAACATATTCCACAGCAATTTGATTAGAGCTATTTTCTTTTAATTAAATTCTATTTAGTCACAATTCTAGAAAAACCCTTCCTGGGTTTCTAAATTCTAGTCAGTATTTTGGCGTATCTGCTCCATGTTTCTCAATTTGAACTCCCTGAAGCTTACTCTTCATTGATGCTGTCTGACTCTTGTAAACTTTGCTAAATTCATTTTCCACAGCTTTGAAGGAGCAAAGAGTTAATGTATTTTGTTTTTAGATTCCTGAAAAATAAACTGATTATCAATTATCCATAGATTTTAGTGGTGTTCTTACATATCAATGTAAGCTTCAGTGAGTTATGTATATTACAATAGCTATTTCTGAATTTAGTGTTTTATATACAATTCCAACTGTACTAAATCAGAGCTTTAAATTCTTAGGGGAATCTCAAGGCAGAAATAAACTACTTTGCTCTTAATAAAGAATATGTAGAATTGTCTAGTAATAATAACCATAATAAAACATTTTACTATTGTATAGATTCAATTATAAACAAGTTAGGTTAGACCACGTCCCCTGAAACGTAAACAGACAGCAAACTAACAGATTTATAAAGTCATTGTCAAATACTGACTCCTTTTAAGAAAATAATTAACAAATAGCTAACAAAAGACAGTGAACCTTTTACTGTGCTACCTAAATGAGAAAAAAATTGGGTTAAGATGAGAAAAACAATTAATTTAAATACTGAAGGAAAAAAATAGCTTTCCCAATTTTATTTCCTATTTTATAATTGTGTAGACATATAACAGAAGATTACTATAGGGAAATAGGAAGTGGTGAGTATAATTTACTTTTCCAATTTAACTGGACTTATAACAACAGGCAGAATACTGTAGATACGATACCAAGTCTCCTGCTCTTAGTTGTTGCTATGTGTTTCTGTGCATAGGTGTACTTTAGACTTAGTAGTTCTATCACATATTTCTGTACAACTTTCAAAATGATTTAACTGTTAGTAATAAAGCCCACTTAAAAGTATACTAATGGTATAAGTGCTTACTATGAGCTATGCACTGCTAGATACTGACATACATTGTTTGCTTACCCTCAACATTCTTGCAAGGCAGTTGCTCATTATGCACATTTCATCAATGAGGAAACTGAAAATGACAGAGTAGGAATAACTTGTAAAAAGTCACACAGCTGGTGAGTGGTAATGCTGGAACCTGAACTCTGTATGTCAGACTACAAAACCCAGGAACTTAACTACTTCTATAAACTGCCTTAAAGTATGCACTTCTACCCAAAGGAACAGAAGATTCTTTTTTTTTTTTAGTTATTATTATTTTACATCTTTATTGGAGTATAATTTCTTTACAATGGTGTGTTAGTTTCTGCTTTATAACAAAGTGAATCAGTTATACATGTACATATGTTCCCACATCTCCTCCCTATCCCACCCATCCAGGTGGTCACAAAGCACTGAGCTGATCTCCCTGTGCTATGCAGCTGCTTCCCACTAGCTATCTATTTTACATTTGGTAGTGTATATATATGTCCATGCCACTCTCTCACTTTGTCACAGCTTACCCTTCCCTCTCCCCACATCCTCAAGTCCATTCTCTAGTAGGTCTGTGTCTTTATTCCTGTGTTACCCCTAGGTCCTTCATGACATTATTTTTTTCTTAGATTCCATATATATGTGTTAGCATACGGTATTTGTCTTTCTCTTTCTGACTTATTTCACTCTGTATGACAGACTCTAGGTCCATCCACCTCACTACAAATAACTCAATTTCGTTTCTTTTTATGGCCGAGTAATATTCCATTGTATATATGTGCCACATCTTCTTTATCCATTCATCCGATGATGGACACTTAGGCTGTTTCCATCTCCTGGCTATTGTAAATAGAGCTGCAATGAACATTCTGGTGCATGACTCTTTTTGACTTATGGTTTTCTCAGGGTATATACCCAGTAGTGGGATTGCTGGGTCAAATGGTAGTTCTATTTGTAGTTTTTTAAGGAACCTCCATACTGTTCTCCAGAGTGGCTGTACCAATTCACATTCCCACCAGCAGTGCAAGAGTGCTTTATACACAGCCCTGGTTTGCTAGAGGGCATATATGCTCAACGGATAGAGGGGTGACATGCGACTAAACACAAATCTCCACTTACAGTTAAACCTGGACCTAACTCACATGAGGTAAGACCAGAATTCATATGTCTGTTCCATGCTATTCTATAGCTTGTCTCATGATTCCCCCAAACTTGATCAGGGCTATCAAAAAATATGATGGCGGGGCTTCCCTGGTGGCGCAGTGCTTGAGAGTCCGCCTGCCGATGCAGGAGACGCGGGTTCGTGCCCCGTTTCGGGAAGATCCCACATGCCGCGGAGCGGCTGGGCCCGTGAGCCATGGCCACTGAGCCTGCGCGTCCGGAGCCTGTGCTCCGCAAATGGGAGAGGCCACAACAGTGAGAGGCCCGCATAACGCAAGAAAAAAAAAAAAAAAATATGATGGCAATATATATATATATATACTAGAAGTTCTCTTTTCCTACCCTGATAGGGACTAGCAGTTGATCAATCTATCAAAAATCTTGGAAGAAGTGGGAAGAGACAAAAATGATGTATGTATGAAGCTCTTTAATTTAATATGTAAGTACATTTATTCATCAAATTTTTAATGTAAAGCCAAGACCTTCTTGTTTGCATATCAGTTCCAATTTATCTTTCTGGCATAAACTGCACTAAAATGTATTCTATTCATTTCATTTAAAATAAAACAAAAACATAGACAACCTAAGTATAGGTGGATTTTTAAAGTGCTTTTTTTTAACCGAATAAATTTGACATGTAACACTGCGTAAATTTAAGGTGCACAGCATGTTATTTTGATATACTGATATATTGTAATATGACTGCTGATGCAGTGTTATTTATCACATTATGTAATTATAGTACAGGATTTTTGTCTATATGCATTATACTGTGCATTAGATCTCTATGGCTTATTTATTACTCATTATAAGTTTTTACCCTTAAATACTAACAACCTTATCCCCCATGTAGTGTTTTCACACTAATTCATTATAGCATTTTTTTTGTTAGCAAACCTTTACTGACAGTTTAATTGATTTTTTCCAAGCATTTAACATAGTTTTCTAAGAACAATAACTTTATAAATGCTCTCCTACTTGCATTGGTATTTCATTAGTTAATGTATATATATTTAACTATATTATCATAATAGGACATAAAATGGGCATTAATTTAACTGCCTCTCAGTAAGCATATGCCACTACAGGGATAACAGAAGTACGTGGGTATATCAGAAGGTAACCTACTGGCCTATAAAATCCACCTTGTCCTGGCAACCATCAGTAGGTGTCAAAAAGAGGATGGAGAGCATTAATCCTGCAAGTGGTTAGGTGAAGGTCAGTTAAGAAAGCATCTCCTGTAACTGGTAGAGCTAATCTACCCTGCCTGGGGCATGATTATATGCAGAATGCAGATGAAAACATAAGACTGGTCTCAGATGCCTAACTGAACATCTTCAGATGTCACCATGCCTGTAAGGCACCAATTATCAAGATTGAGATTTGGAAATAAAACACAGAGTATAAAATTCTGCCAGTCCCCTATGGTGATTAATGAGAGCCAGTGTCCATAATTAAAAGGACAGTGATGACCTAAACAGTGATGGAGTGGGAAATTAAAGCATGAATAGATTTCCCCAGAGGGAGCTGTTTACACTTTGCCATATTTCATCCTCTAAAATTATACTATTTTTGTGACATTCTACTAGCTATATTCTTAACAATAAACTATTTGAGAAGTAAAGGGTCAAAAGCAACACTACAACCATAAAACAAAGCCATTTCAGACAGATAAATGTTGACCAAAAATATTCCTTTTCAAAATCCAAGGCATAAATTATTAATTAGAATTTAAATTAGAATTTAAATTAAAATTAAGTCTGAAGTAGGAGAGGTAGCCCACGGTTCAATGTCACATTGCATAGACAAATGAAATATTGTTTAAAATAATCTAAGCTAGGGCTTCCCTGGTGGCGCAGTGGTTGAGAGTCCGCCTGCCGATGCAGGGGACACGGGTTCGTGCCCCGGTCCGGGAAGATCCCAAATGCCGCGGAGCAGCTGGGCCCGTGAGCCATGGCCGCTGAGTCTGCGAGTCCGGAGCCTGTGCTCCGCGACGGAAGAGGCAACAACAGCGAGAGGCCCGCGTACCGCAAAAAAAAAAAAAATAATCTAAGCTAAATAGATTAGATATTGACATGTCTAAAAAAACTGTTCATTAAAGCAATGATTTATCCTCAGAATGGGGGAGAGTAGCAAATACTAGGCATCTGGCACAATGAAGAGAATCCCAAAACACAATAGAGAAGACCTAGTGGTGAGAGTAAGAAAATAGCAGCAAATTTTAATTTCAGTTTTGCCAAGTTAAATCTGACCTTTTTAGGTACTTAAAAATGAGAAACTTTGTCATACCTGCAGTATGTTCCCAACCTTGGGCCTTGGTAAACTGACCTCATATGTTGGAGCAACTTTTCAGTAAGAAGTTCTTAAACCAGGTCAAAATTGGCATGAGGAAAGCTACTTCTTCGTTTTCTAGGCATTACAAGGTCTACAGAGAATCCTAAGAATGAGGGAGGAGAGGAGGAGCCTCACTCGTCATACCTACTTCTAGCCTGTTTAAAAATGTTTACCATCACAGCTGTGATCAACAAACAAAATGGTGAGCAGAGCATTCTCAAGATTTCACTTAAAAAAAACCTGAGTGAGCAAAGCAAACCTCTTAACACTATTCGAGGGTTATCTGCTTTGGTCTGCTTGGCTGAAAGTATTCAAGCTAAGAATATTATTGAAGCCCTATGTAAGCTCAACGTTTTACTGATCAACAAATGTGTATTGAACATCTACTATGAATATCTACTATATACCAGGCATTGCACTCAAGACTGAGAATATAATAATAAAAAGGATAAATACTGTTTCTGCCTTTTAAGGAGATAAGAGATAAACTACACACATACTAACTAATAACAAATTAACAAAGACTGAGCAATTATGATCCGAAACTGCTGTGTTAAGGTTTACTTCTTGACTCCCGAGAGTAGGAACTATAGTTAGAGAAAGACCTAAGTTGGAATCCTGATCTCTTATGCCTAAATTGCTTAATGGTTAACCTGATTAGGTCTTGTTTTCTTCATCTAAAAGTTCATGGCCATAATAATTCAAACTGCTACTGAAAAGCTCAAATGACTTAAAGTGATAATGCCTGGTAAATGCTCATAAAATATTCATTTCCCACTTTTTTCTGTTTATTTGTTCTGTTCTCATTGAGAGATTTTTTAAAACCTATTCTTAGTGTTTTAAGTACTCTCTATGATACAGATATAAATTTGGAATATAAATTCCAAATTTATATCCTAAAATCTTACTCTTGTTAAGTGTTGAAACTGCATTGCCACTCTAATATTCTGCTATCACCTTGAACTCCATGTGTCTCATTCTCTCAGAAACAGCTGTCCTAATCTCTCTGTTCCTATTAATGAAGCCACCAATTCCCATTCTTAAAGTCTCGGACTCATCTTGGACAGATCTTCCATATTCCTGGATTCTGTAACTGGTCAGTCACCAGTTTGCTTATTCCTCAAAATCTTCATCTCTTTGTACCTTTTCCACTGCTACCATCTTAGTTTACCATTGCCCCAAACTAAAGGCCTCCTCGATCCAGTCGCAGTTTTCTCTTCCACATCATCCTTTACGAAACCTCTGTCCACACTAACTGATTTACCATTTGAATGCATCCTGTACACTCTTGTTTCAAGTTTTAATTCAAGTCACTTTATCATTTCACTTTCTAATCCACACGATAAATACAATCTTTTCTCTCATTAAAGAAACAAAAAAAACATACTATTCTTTAAAATATTAAAGCACAACTTATCTGGGGAATTTGAGTAACGTGTAACTTTCCCATAATTGTCTGGAATGCTCAGGTGATTGCTTTCATAATTTGTTCTGTATGGTTATCCATTCTTCTTTCCTTCTGAATGACATAAGTTCCTTTGGTCACTTATTTCCTTAGACGTACTCCTTAGAACACTTACTTGTTGCACATGAGTTTGCAGAAGTTGTGTAAGGGGGCCTGATGTAAGTTTTAGAGATGCTAGGTTAAGCAGTTAAAGTAGGTTGCTTTATTACAGGACTTCTCGCAGTTTTAAAAATGCTAAAACTGTTCCTCCATCACCGTTCTTCATTTCTGACATGAAGGTATTCCTTTCTCATCCCACTACAGCTTGACCCAGCTCCATACCACTGCTCGCTCTTTTGAACTGAGTAATAAGCCTTTCAGCTTTTACCAGATTCATTTTTCGTCCCTGCCTCTTGATTCTCAATCTGTTTCTCCAGAGAAACACGTGTCTTTTAATAAAGGATCTTTATTTCTTAAAAAGTGATACCCAGGGACTTCCCTGGTGGCACAGTGGTTGGGAGTCCACCTGCCAGTGCAGGGGACAGGGGTTCGAGCCCTGGTCCGGGAAGATCCCACATGCTGTGGAGCAACTAAGCCCATGTGCCAAACTACTGAGCCTGTGCTCCAGAGCTTGCGCACCACAACTACTGAGCCTGCGTGCCACAACTACGGAAGCCCGTGCACCTAGAGCCCGTGCTCCTCAACAAGAGAAGCCACTGTAATGAGAAGCCCGTGCACCACAATGCAGAGTAGCCCCCGCTCGCCACAACTACAGAAAGCCTGTGGGCAGCAATGAAGACCCAACACAGCCAAAAATAAATAAAAATTAAATCTTAAAAAAAAAAATGATACCCAGACCAAGAGATCTGAATAGTATGTCTTAAACTTGGAAATTCATAAGGATAGGTAGTAGTATGTTGGTGCAAATTTATAGGAGAAAATGTGGTATATTTTCCTGAAAAGTTGAGTTTTACTCAAAGATTTTTTGGGGAAACATTTTTATGATTTAAAAAAATATAGAACGTAGACTATTTCAAAATGGGAAATATGAGACTTCCAAGAAATTTCCAGATTTGCTTTTAGATGCCCCTTTAGGCTACATCACATACTCTTTTAGTATGCATTCAAATTCCTATGTCCTAAGGTACTCCGAGGGAAAAGTCCAAGAACTTTTGGACAATGGAGAGGAAGGGTGAAGAATTATTACTTAGAAAATGTTTCCTTTGTGCTAAGTACTATTCTAGATATTTCACACATATATTATCTTTCTTAATGCCTACAATGACACTACAAAAGGCATTATTTCATTAATTTTATAAAAGAGAAACTTCCGAGAGGTAAACACATCCCAAGCTGCAGAGCTTACAAAAGTGGTTAGAATGTCTTACTATATAATGTTGGAGTGTAAAGAAGACACATTTATCATAGATATATTATGACTGATGTCCATGAAAAAACAATAACTAGGAATCACTCTTTTAAAATAATTTATCATCAATATGAGACTTTCAATCTTAATGTAGATCCTGAGAGAAATTAGGCACCTATTTCCTAGTAAAAGCTTATTAGTGGTACTAACAATTTTCCAGATATTCAGAAGTGGTATTAGGATGACAAATTTAAGTTTTAGTTAATGGAAACTAGGGAAGAAACCTAAGTCTTTTTTTTTTTTTTTTCTTTTTGTGGTACGCGGGCCTCTCACTGTTGTGGCCTCTCCCGCTGCGGAGCACAGGCTCCGGACTCGCAGACTCAGCGGCCATGGCTCACGGGCCTAGCCGCTCCGCGGCACGTGGGATCTTCCTGGGCCGGGGCCCGAACCCATGTCCCCTGCATCGGCAGTCGGACTCTCAACCACTGCGCCACCAGGGAAGCCCCCTAAGCCTTTTATATTTATAAATTTTATATATTATTTATTCACTAGCACATTTCCCCCCAAATGAAAGCAATGCCTACTTTCAAGTAAGATTTTACCCAGTTATCTGTAGGATTTCAGAAAGTAAACCTTTAGATGTCAAACTCATTTGAAATTGAGAGGTTAAACTTTAGCCCAACGCATGAGGTTCAATTTCTTCACAGAACGCTGCCGGTTAAATCTGCAACTTGAATCCCTAGATACTGAAATAAACTAGATGGCTCTTTAATAAAACCTAGGATATGATATACAGATTCACCAAATCAACTTAACGGCAGAATCTCTCAAAACAGGAAGCTTCACTAGTGGATTTCAAATTAGACAATTTACAAACAAATATACTTATATACAACCTTTTAGGAATACATACGTTAGGCAAGGAACCAAACATTAAAAAAAAATCACAGGATGTGCCAAGAAAAATTACTTTAAAATGAATAAATCTGATACTAAAAATACTATCCTTATTAAAAATATCCAAATCAGGGACTTCCTGGCGGTGCAGTGGTTAAGAATCCACCTGCCAATGTAGGGGATATGGGTTCAGTCCCTGGTCTGGGAAGATCCCACATGCCGTGGAGCAACTAAGCTCGTGTGCCACAACCACTAAGCCTGCGCTCTAGAGCCCGAGAGCCACAACTACTGAACTCACGTGCTGCAACTACTGAAGCCCGTGCACCTAGAGCCCATGCTCCACAACAAGAGAAGCCACCAATGAGAAGTCTGTGTACCACAATGAAGAGTAGCCCCTGCAACGAAGACCCAACGCAGACAAAATAAAAATCCAAATCAGTCTTTGTTACTATTAATAAGAATCATAGTTTCAGAGATAATGGAAT
This sequence comes from Lipotes vexillifer, assembly GCF_000442215.2. Classification (NCBI taxonomy): domain Eukaryota; kingdom Metazoa; phylum Chordata; class Mammalia; order Artiodactyla; family Lipotidae; genus Lipotes; species Lipotes vexillifer. The sequence continues at coordinate 1,503,207 of NW_006784347.1, read as the reverse complement.
ACAAAATCCTTTGTATACTTATGAGGATAGACTAGTCAAAAAGGAGTGTTAACTTACAATGTACACAGTTATTAAATATACATAAATTTTTAAATTCATATTTTCTTGCATGGCAATGGTTAAAATGTGAATCGATTTATTTCATCTATTAATTATAGGCTTTCAAATAAAAGTAAAATATTACTACTAATGACAGAAATGACAGTAAGTATAAGTGATTAGTACTTTCATTATCCTTTAATATATTAATTCTCCCTATTTAAAGGTTTCTTAAACATTGCGCAGTCTTATGTATAGCTCTATAGGCAAAAATCTCAAAAACAGAAGAAGGAATACAAATCAAAATATAGTAATGGCAAACACTAGCAATTTACAAGTAAATTTAATCTAAATTAAAGGAACCCAGTTATGTCCCTGAAGTCTATCTACTCTGAACAACATGTATTTAAGAAGAACAATTTAAGAAGGTGAATAACTACAAGAATAAGCGCAGATGAAATGCCTTTTTCTTTTGTGAGGTGGCTGAAGATCAGTCTAAATATTCTAATTTTGAAAAATCAAGTTCCTACTTTTAGTACATTTCTCAGTTACCATGGTTAGCTGAAGAACTAAAAAGAAAAAATAATTAGAAGCCAGAAAATGGACAGAGTCTTTTGAGAAAATTTAATCTATAAATTCAATTTCTCTTAAATTGATAATTACCAAATGGTCTAAAAATACAAGAATGGTAAATCTCTAATTCACCTTTCTCACTTGGGAAAACAGATAATATAAATCAACACAACTAGCAAATAATGTTAAGTTAAAAAAAAGTCCTTAAACTATGCAAGAACATCCATCTGCAAGCACTCCAGTTAATGAAATAAGAAAGATTTGATGTATTAAGGAAATATGCTTACAAAATTCTAGTTTTCCATGCTGTTATTTTCTTTTTAATGTTTTTTACTTATAAGGATATTGCAATAGGGAGTAGAAATCTATTCTGGAATCACAATCTAACAAAAAAAGCAATCTGACCTTCACATTTCATTAAAACATTGAGTTAAACAGCATTCTTTACAATGAAATATTATTTTAAAAAATATAACACTTTAAAAGATTCATATAGACACACACACAAGTAAACAAACACAATTAAAAATTAAATAAATGTACCTAATGACATTTATTAATGGCTTCCCTGAAAACTAAGTGAAAAATTCTCTTAGGTGGCGTTTGCTTTTCTACAAAGCTCAAAGTAGGCCTCACAGCTCAGAAATCCATCTAATACACAAATACTCTACTCATACTCACAGGCTTTAGTTTTTCTTCCTCATTAGTCAATACTATATAGTCTTTTCTCCTGAAAACCTGAAAGGCTTCTTTTTATTCACCGGTTGTGCTGTTACCAGAGCTGACACGTCAGTAACGATCCACACTTTAATCTTCCCCAGCCAGCAATTCACACTGCTCAGAACTTACTGTGTGTTACAGGTGATACTTCTTATAGCAGATGCTGATTATGGTCCCAAAGCACAAGTGATGCTCCCAAAGGACCTTAGAACCCCTAACAACATCACCTGCTCCTTTCTGTATCCAGAGATTCAATGTGGTATTTGTTTTGCACAGTTAATGATTTCAAGAAAGATTACACAGACGAGTTCTTTTCATTAGACTGCTTGACATGAGCTTATCCTTTCAGAATACTGCAGCAAATATAGATTGTAAGATTCCCTTAGGAAAAAAAAAATATTTGTACAATTTTCCTCTGTGGCGCATTTTAGTTTACTCTTCTGTTACAGCAAAATGCTAGAAGAACTGGTTCTTAGGTTTCTAATGGCGCAGCGTTAACATAGTGAATGATTCACGGATGTTCTTAAAATTCAGGAGTAACACGGAAGGCTAGCAGTGCAGCCCAGGTCCAGAGCTGATGAATGGTGCAGTGCTGCTGTTGTCATAGCAACCAAAGGGAAAAAAGCAGCACCATATAAGGAGCTGTGACATGGATTCTGGGAACGATTTATATTAAAAAGCTGTAAGCTCCTCATGCTTTAAAGCTATTAACTCCTTTCTTACTGATTTCTCTTCTCCTAAGATTTTACTCTTCTGAATTCCTAAATCAGAACTATGTGTATATTGCAAAAACAACAAAAAAAAAGGAACTAAATAAGACACAAAAAATTGCATATTGAGGTTTCTAAAAAGATTAATAATACTTTAGCAAGCTAATATGTGCCTGTAATATCATCACCGTTTATTGGGTTAAATGGTAAAATTAGACAGTGAGAAATAAGGAACTGTCTAAAATGTGAGACAGCAGAAATTTTATTTTTAAATAGAGATGTTAAAAACTTGATTAAATGCCTTTCATTCATCAGATGGATCATCAGATAGACCAAAACTGCAGAACCATCAGTTGACTAACATAGTAGCAATGGTTTCAATTTCAAAGAGAGGTACACTACCTCCTATATTCCTTACAGATGCAGAAAGGTACAAAAGACACTAACTGCCCTGAAAATGCTCACAGCCTTCACGTGTGATCAAGGAAATTCTTTGTGTCGGTCACTGGTGAGAAAGGGTTACTAGCCCATTCCATGCTACTGATGAACTTTCCCTTCAGGGCCTGGAGAACTTTTCTCTTGTCATAGCTTCTCCTCACCTCCCTGGAATCCAGAAGAACACCTTCTCTTTCAGTGGACAGCAGAATAGCTTCATAAAAGAACCATGGGAGAAGGGGGAGCTAGGGAAGGTGTCAATGCATGGATTTAGCAGTGGTAACGGCACTCTCTCTGCAGTATTGTAGACATGGTTCTGAACTGACTTGAGAAAAAAATCTTTCACTAGGCTTCTGAAGCATGGGTCACTGGTACTATTCATCTATTTAGATAGGGCAATTCTATATGGAATTGTTCTGTATCAATCAGTGTGGGTTTCTTTCCCATCACCACATATTTAGTGAAATGTTCAGAAACAAAGTAAAGCAAAACAGGTAATTTTTTTATTATATTGTTCTTTTTTTTTGGTACGCAGGCCTCTTACTGTTGTGGCCTCTCCGGTTGAGGAGCACAGGCTCCGGACGCGCAGGCTCAGCAGCCACGGCTCACGGGCCTAGCCGCTCCGCGGCATGTGGGATCTTCCCGGACCAGGGCACGAACCCATGTCCCCTGCATCGACAGGCGGACTCTCAACCACTGCGCCACCAGGGAAGCCCTATATTGTTCTCTTATGTGGGCAGCATTACCACTGTAATAATAATTCTGGTATAATTATATATTTGTTAGTCATAGATTTATGTTGCATTACTCTCCCTAAATGATGATAACCTCAGTAAAACGTGAATTAAAAGGACTGCAATGTAGTAGGAAGGACATGCACTTGGCTAGACTTTTGATTGTAGGTGTGATAATGGCTCAGTTGCTTACTAGACATAACCCTGGATAAGTCACTTAACTCCAACCCTCAAATTCTTCATGAGTAAAGTATGGATAATAACATATTTTCTACTTTCTTCCTAAAGCTACTGTGGAAATAAAATAATGTAATGCAAAGGCTTGAAATTCTAAAAATCTATGTCATCTTATTTAAAAATACCTAATTAAGCAAAATAGCAAAGATGAAAAGGAAAAATGGATTTCAATAGAACTCAGTAGACATGGAAAATAGCCTAAAAGAGTAAATATTTTTTCAGCTAGTTTTATGTTTGACTGAATATTTGGTGCCAACATATTGCACATATTTGTTGCAAGGAAACACTTCATTTTAGAATTATAGTAAACAGAGATTCTGTGGACTAGTGTTAAAGGAGTATTTAAGATAATCATGCAAAAGTAATTTTACTACCCCAACATGACTTATAAACATCTTTAGAAAATGATAACTTGGAGATACAGAAGTATAAGCAATTTCTATAGAATGGTAATACTAAAGTTCAGGCAAAGTAAGAAACTTGTTTCAAATGATCTTCAATTACTTTTTCTCTCACCTAACTAGAAAACTGTAAGGCAAACCTAAAAATGAGCATTCACATTAGGTTTGAAAATTCTATGGACAGCACAACGCTGTTCTGTTTCCCTGATAGTCTAATCTATCTAGTGTTTTTTTTTTAAATCAAATATTTTCGTGCCCCAATGGTTATTTTTCAGGGAAATTCTCTTTGTGTCTTTAAGAATACCAATAACTCAATACTTCAGGAAAAAGAGGGCAAGTTCCCTTCTCCCCCAAATCAAGTTGAGCTGATCCATGCATTAGATGGATTCCAGAATAATTTTGGAAAAAATGCAAACTTGGACAACAAATCATTTTTCCACTGGCTTTCATTTTAATGTTGCTTATGCTCTGTAGGAGCTGACTGAGATGAGGATATGGTTAAGATACTTTAAAAGACAAAGAACATAGGTTTATTTTTCTTTTTTTAAAAATTGGATTTAACTTAAGGTAAGGGTAGAAAGAGATTTAAGAGACTAAGCTATTCCCCTGACTACTAATTTTTAACTCCCTTATGATTAATTTAGGTAAGTCATTCTAAACCTTATGCAGAGTTTTATATTCTTTTTATTCTTTTTCCAATCTTCTCCCTTTATAAGCTTTCTCTAAGGAGTAATCATCAGTGTTAAACTCTATAGTGCTTAAAGGCAGGGTAATACTTATGAAGAGGTGAATATATGAAATCTCTATTGGCACAGAAGTAAGAAAGTATCCATCCTACTTATTATAGCAATTCAAGCTTTGGCTAAATTTCTAATTTTGGTTTCTTCCTTTCCCAGGAATGGCTACTATTCCAGATCAGGACTTCAACTTCCAAGAGAAGAGTGATGACTAACAGAGAAGAGAAAGGAATATATTCTTAAAAATCATATAATGTAGCCTCTATACATGAGCCAACTATTCATCTGGTGGTCAATAAATGAGTTTAAAAAACTGGCAGGGTTGGACATATTGAAAAGCAGTATTTCTGTTTAATGAATGCTATGAATTATCCTCTTAAGGGATTTCAGAGGATAATTTTTATTACATAGAGTTTTAACTTGATATGTTGACTTTATTACCTAAGCCCTGAATAAAATTTCCTCAAATGTGTGTGATGCTATCTGTACATTACAATCCCAATATTTGAAAAAGATCATTAGCTGGCAGGTGGCTCTTTCAGAATGTTTTTATGGATAAGTAGAACATAAAGGGGCATACTGAACTACAAGATATACATATTGATCACCTTTCTCTCACTTTACTTAATTCACTACATAAATCTTCAATTTATGAAACTCACTAAATGATACAGATGTACATATGACTTAAAAAAAGTCGCTTTCAGAAGCCAGAAATATAGACTTTAACTAGAAAAAGAGGGAACATGTGGTTTAACCAACTCTAGCACGTATCAGAACACTGCTCAGTATGTTGTCTAAACAAAACAGATCACTCAGATACATAGGTGATTCTCAAATGGCCATATTTCTTACTTTTTTAAAATGCAGCCAATGACATGAAAGAATGAATAATGGGATAATAGAAAATGTCCTTTGGAACACTCTGCCCTCTGGTGTTTAAAATGTTCATCAAAGAGGGAGTATTCTGTCATGCCGTGTATTTATTACTCTTACAAGCAAAATACATCATTTAGGGCACATAATTTTCTATAATGAGAAAAAAAAACATGGTTTAGCATTATAATAAGCACTGTTATAATGTGAATATATATTCTATGTTAAGCTTTAAATAATCCCATACTATAATTTACTTCCTGTTTGGAGAGTCACTAAGAAGATTTCCTTTGAATCATGGATATTTACTTATTTGCCTTTTATGATGCTTTGTGACTGAAGAGTATTACTGATGACCAACATTATTTAGTACCTACATTCAGTATCGGACACTGTCAAATCATACTTAAATGTTTGACACAGTAAATGCTAGGAACATAGAGAAACTCTATACAAACATTTCTGTGTTCCTCTCAGCCCTAAGGTATTATTTTTCCTACTATACATATTATAGAGGAAAGAGAAGCTCAAAAAGTATTCATCTGTCCAGACATACAGCTTACAAATGAATGAGTGTAGAATTTTAACCTGGTTCTCTGTCCAACTGGAAAGGCTGGGCTCTTGACCGGTATGGCACTATTGGTTCTTTTGGGCCTAGAGTTCTGAGCCTTAACTCTGCCACATTATAGATATATCAGTATCATTCTTCCATAAAGATCTGCTGACAACAAAACATTGCTTTATGATGGGTTCTCATTGTTAAACATTTTCCTAATATTAACCACTTGTCCCCCTGGAACTGTGCCTGCTGTCTGTCCCAAGATTCCCTTGGATTAACAGGTTTCACCCTTTTCCTGTTCACACAACCAGTTACATACTGCTGATCACCCTAATGTTTAGGGTCTGTTTAGACCTCCTCTTAGTGATTGTTACCAGACTGTATCTTACTAAGTAGCCTTGAACAATGATAATAATAATATTGTAATACAGATTAGAAAACATGCTCAGAGGACTTAAGTGGCTTGACCAAGGTCATACAGCTGATAAGTGGCAGAGTAAGGGCTTGAACCCTGCATAACAAGTATAACTGCCTCCAAAGTTTGCCGAGGTTAACAACAACCTGCCTCCAAGCAAGAGACATAGAACAATTACTCCCTTTTTTTGCTTTAGTCTTTTCCATTAATTACATTTAAACTAAAAACGGTAGAATAAACATTGTTAAGAAGTCAATGAAGTCCAAGTTATGAGTTTAAAAACATACTTGAAATCCAGGCCCACACAATTTACACTTGAGTTCTAAAAGAACATGAAGACAGGAGCATGAAACTACTAATAGCATTCTCTGTAAACCCACGTAAGAAATTAGGAAGGCTACAGGACTAGAAAGTGGGAAAATATGTATTTTAAATAGTTTATAAAAAACCTTCATAAAAGGTAAAATGCTCACTAAGAGTCAATAAAGGGTCACAAAGAAAAGTAATTCCAAAATAATCTAGTGTTCATTTTGATATAGTTACTAGACTAGAAGATAAAGGAAATAACATAGACCTAGGACCATCTTGATACTGGACAGGTCTTAATGAAGTCTCTTAAGCTAGAGAAAGCAGATATGAAAATGGCTTTCCAGGATATAAAGGACTGCCATGTGGAAGAGGAGGTTCATTTATGTCATAAATAAACAGAACAAGAACAAGCAGGTGGGAACAATAGAGGATATTTGCATATGTGTAAAGAGAAAATTGATGGTTAAAACTATTCAACAAAATAGGCTAAGTACAAAGTAGAAAGCTTGCCATCACTGAAATTTTTCACATAGAAGCCACTGACTATCCACTTAGATTCCATGAAAATTAAATCTGCTCACTACGTAAAGCATTTCATAGTGTCTGGAACAGAGAAACAGCTCGATATACATTATCTATTATTACTATTACTATTACTATCACCTAAAAGTTTAATAAAACTTGCCTGTAAAATCATCTGGACCTGCTGAGTCTTAGGGTTCTTTGATTTCTATGGTTACTGGGCTAGTCATATTTTTAAGTTTACTTGAGTCCATTTTACAGTTTGTTTTCTTCCATTTATCTAGTTTTTAGGTTGTTCTGCTATAAGGCTGTATACTATATTCTGTTACAATAAAGAACATTATTATCAGCAGCTATTTCATTCCTTGTTCTATGTATCGCATATGTTATCTTTTCTCTCTCCTCTTTTCCTCTTTGGTGGAAAATCGTACCTGTCAAAGATTGTTCCACTCCCTTAATCTTTTCAGTGAACTTGTTTGTGGCTTCACTGATCAAGAATTTTTATTTTCTTTTTCAGTTTTACTCATTTTTGCTTTTAATTTTTTGATTACTTCTTTTATGTTTACTTATTCTTCTACCTCCTTGAGTTAAATTAATAGTAAATTTACTTTCGGTATTTCTTGTTTTCTAATAAAAGCACTTGAACATACATACACCATATACATATGCACACTGGAAAAAAAGAAATCAATTAGCATATGATAAACACTAAGGTGAGGGTACATCTGGTTCCTCCAGGGCAACTGTGATAGAGGTAGTTGTGTTGTTCCTTTAGGATTGTAGGGTGGTGGAGTTTCTGGCTGCAGTCAGGCCTTCCTGGAGATTCTGAAAGCTATCATAACACTTCACTAAATGTCTTTCTGTTTAGACTAGCCAAGGCAACTCAGTTTTCTACAACTGAGATCCTAACCAAACAACTATTAAGATTGAAAAAGAAAGTAGGGGATCAGCTCATTTGCTTACCAGCTAAATTCTACATCAAAGCAAAGAACACCTCTCAGGAATTTTTTTTTTTTTAAAACACAGATGAAGGCTAAAAATAACAGTTTCACAGGAAAATTATAAAAACATCTTGTTGGGAATTACCTTCATTTGTATTATATGCTATAGCTTTCCTAGGAAGATACTATTTTCTTCTAGAAAATATTAGTCTACAAATAAAAAAGAATACATTGTAGGAGTTAATGACCATTTAGAGAGATACAAGGAAATGGGAAACTGAGCACAAGTTTATAAAGAACAACTTCTCATAGGTAGGTACTGATAAGAGTTCTGTTGAAAAATACTATCATAGTTTCTTACAATCTTGCATATACTTGGCTAAGTCAACTCAGACCCTAAAATGTGAGTATTTGACTCCAGAGGTTCCTGGGCACTGTTCATCCTCACCAGAGGATGTTGGCCCTTTCTCCGTTAAGGGACATTTTGGCATTTTTTTTTAACCTTTACCCAGTAGTGGTTGAATAGAGGTAGGAAGACAGAACTACTGTATTTCAGTGGAATATACACAGCGACACTATAGTTGCCTTAAATAATCCCACTATAAATACCACAATGGTATAAATAATGCTTTTACTCTGTATGAGTGACTTCCATTTAAATATGAAAAAAAATAGTAGAAGAGAAAATTATTTGCTCTATACAAACTCTTGAGTTCCTATAAAAATCTAAAAAGAGCAGATTTAATTATGTTGCAAATTCAGTGCATGCAAACATCAAATAAAGAACTTTTTATTTGATAATGTATGTTGCCATTTAGGTGTTCAAAATATACATAATGACAAAGACTCTCTCCTTAACTAAAATTTAGTTAGGCTGCTCTGAGCCCCCTATCTATCTATCTACCTACCTACCTACCTACCTACCTATTACACAATTTTTAAAAGTTACACTCCACTTACAGTTATTACAAAATATTGGCTCTATTCCCCGTGTTGTACAGCACATCCTTGTAGCCTATCTTACACCCGGCTTAGACCAGTTGTATCAAGAATCCTGCAAAGTCAGTTCAGCAAGAACCCCACACACTTGGTATCTAATTCCCTGGTTTGCCTTCAGCAAGAATTCCCCTACCCTTGATGTCTCCACTTAGTAACTTTCTATCCACTGCCACCCTTGCCATCTTCCTCCCTGGTTATAAATCCCTAGCTGTATTTACTCTTATCCTACAGTAGCATGAGTACACTAAGATAAATCAAACTGTGAAGACTAACATGATCTCTAGGCTCTGTATATTTCCAAACTGGCTTTTCAATAATTTTCTCAAGACTATATTTCCACTTTATCCAAGATCTAAAATGAAAACTAACATTTATCATAACTAATAAGAACCTGCTGTATAAAAAATTACTTAATTAAATTTTAAAAAGTAACATTTATCAATGTTTATTACATGCTAGGTTGTAAGTTTAAGAAATCTTATTTAATCTTCATAGCAACCCTGTATTTTTTCTAATAAAATTTTACTAAAGTACACCTTGAATTCCAGTTTTCTAACAATTGCAAGATAATTATTCTTACGTGAAGAACATATCGTAAGTACACTACAATATATCCGACTATGTAGACTAACTACATGTATAGGCTCTTTTTAATGTCAAAATAGCTGTAAGCAATTTTCCCAGGATGTCTAAGAAAGAAGTCAATGATTCCATTTTATTAATAACGTATTTTAAAATAATATTTTGGCCTTAGCTAGCATCTAAAATAACTAGGCTGCAGCATGATCAGACTGGTTATTGTAACTTATTTACCATCTAAATTGGATTGCCACTTGGTCATTACAATCTATTGGTAGCAAATACTTTAAAAATCAGGCCAAAAAATCTTTTCCCAGAGGCTAACACTAATTAGTATTCCCAGATACTAATCCTTTTGATATCAGTATTTTAAGGTTACTCCTCAGAACAGGAGAGGGACTTACTTAAGGCTATTAAATAAATTACTTGAAGATCATCTTCCAAAGGCTCAGAATTCATATTTGACAGCTGACAGAAAGTCACCCAAATCTATTTTAAAATTATAATAATGACCATTGCTAACATTTATTGGACAACTTGTTCTACGCCAGATGCTGTTTTATGAGCTTTTACACAAACCAACTCATCCAATTCTCTTATAGTCCTATGAGGTAAACACTATTATTATCCTTATTTTAGAAACAAGGAAACTGAAGTACAGAGACTAAGCAACTTTGCACAAGTTGACACAATTAGAAAAGGGCAGTCAGGGTCCATTTCGTTATATTGCCTCATGAGATACACTGGGTTTTACACATAAAAATACAAACATGATAGAAGGATATACAACAAAATTCATGTCATTCTCCTCCTGCTTTTGAGTTAGAGCTATCGTATCTCCACCCCACCACCAAATGAACGCACCTGTGATGTGTGTATGTTTGCATATCATTTTAAAACACAAGTGGATTACTATTATTGATATTTAGATTTTCATTTCTTTACCACATAAACAATATTATGTACACATACACACATATACATTTCAAATTTGTTCAAATTTATTTATAAAATACAATCTTAGCAATAAAATTGTTGTGTCAAAGATTATGTGCATTACAGTTTTGATACATACTTCAAACTGTTCTACAAAAAGGGTGTAATGGAACTTCCCTGGTAGCGCAGTGGTTAAGAATCCACCTACCAATGCAGGGGACACGGGTTCGATCCCTGGTCCGGAAAGATCCCACATGCCGTAGAGCAACTAAGCCCGTGGCCACAACTACTGAGCCTGCGCTCTAGAGCCTGCAAGCCACAACTACTGAAGCCCGCACGCCACAACTACTGAAGCCCACATGCCTAGAGCCCGTGCTCCACAACAAGAGAAGCCACCGCAATGAGAAGCCCACGCACTGCAACAAATCATAGACCCCGCTCGGCACAACTGGAGAAAGCCCGTGCACAGCAACCCAACGCAGCCATAAATAAACAAATAAATTTTTAAAAACTTTAATAAAAAAAGGGTGTACCAATTTACAGCCCTACTAACAGTATGAATACTCAAAATTTAGCTTTTACTAAACCTACAGTGTACATAGTAGGCAGACAGTGTAAATTCATTAAGTGTTGAATGAATGAACTACTGGCACTCCCAATTATCTATATTTTAAGAAGTATGCTGAGGGGCTTTATGATATTATGAACAAAAGCATCTGGAAAAGGTAACTGAATAAGAATCCAGAGAACAGGGCAATCCCATGACCACAGTTACTGGGGGCAACGGTGTGTCTCTGCATACTCTCTTCCACGCCTCCCCAGAGCAACATACACTGAGCAAGTGAACCTTGAGGCTTGACTAACCTCTAGGTCTTCTAGTTTCCCTATATTGGCTTAAACCATTTCGCTATGTTACTTTTTTTTAACAAAAAAGTCTTAAGCGATATACCAGATGCCTTGGGTGAGTTGGTTAAGTTCTCTAAACCTCAATTTTTTCATTGGTAAAATGAGATACATTTAGGGTTTAAAGGCCTAGGTATTAATCTTGGCTCTGACCGTTTCCTAGTTGTATCATTTTGAGCAAGACATTTTACCTCTCTAAGATTTAATTTATTCAAGTGTAAAATTGAGATACATGTGAAGAATACGTGAGTTTACATGTATATGTCAACACAACAGGCACTCAAATGAGAATTATTATCATTATTACTATTACTCATTAAAAAGTATAATTTTTAAAACGTGCAAAGTTTTAAAGTTCCGAATTGGTGTCTAATGCTAAAAGAAATTTTTAAAAACTTCTCACCAAATTTAACAATTTTGTTAACAATAACAGCGAACACATTCTGAGCATTTATTATTTGCCAAACACAGTTTTAGTCAAGTACTAAGCAATGTGATAACCATCAATGGGTTATAGACCTGACTTATCCATGAGGTAGGAGGTATTGTTAACCCCATTTTGCAGATGAAGAAACAGAAGCAGGCAGTAGTAAAGTGACTTTCTCAGAGCTGGGATACAAACTCAAGCAGTATGACCACAGAGCCTGTTTTTCTCTTGATCACTTTTACGGTAACTTGTTTTTGTACAGGATAGAGCTATATATATTCTAAATATACATATTTAATATATATATATAAAATTAGTTTCCCAGCTTCAAATTACATGTCTTTATTCTTGAGCAAACCTTTCCCCATTCTCACTCCCTCGAGACTAAAGAGAAGTCAAAGTATTTGGAAATGGATCTTCATATACACCTCTGTGTATAAGACAAATATGTTGAGAGTACAAAGTTTATATAATAATAGGAAAAGGTTGCTCCATTATGTTTTATGAGATAAAACAAAAAAAAAGATTAACTGTCTTTTCAACCTCTACTAACTTGTTAGAAGTTAAAGATCTATTAAAGATCAGGAAAAACACACCCAAGGTTAATGGGATACTCCAGACCCCCATACTCTACTCTTAGCACATTTGCCACCAAGATCTGATTAAAAGCTAAATCAGACCATATTACATCCCATTCCAGCTCTGCTTAAAATCCTACAGAGTAGGTTCCTTACCATGATTCTAAAAACTCTGGCTTCTGCCTACCTCTTCAATTATTTCATACTCCCCTCCCCTCTGACTTATTTTGCTGACAACACACCTCCCTTCTTTCTAATCCTTGAACATGCCAAAGCTGCTTTCTGCTTTAGGACTTTTGTTCCCGCTGTTCCCTGTGCCTGGAAGGCTCTGATCCCAGATCTTCCCATGGCTGGCTTCTTTTTGTTATTCAGACCTCAGTTCAAATACCTCCTTCTCTGACTCTCCCTGATCACTTCATAGAAAGAATCTACCTCTACCCCAGTCTTTCTCTATCCCTTTTCCTACTTTATCACCTTCACAGTACTAGTTACTATCTAAAATTATTTATTTATTGGTTATATGTTTATTATCAGTCTCCCTCCCAAATGGAATATAAATACCTTGAAGGCAGGAGACTCAACTCTATTTACTGTATCTAGAGCAGTGCCTGGCATATAGTAGGTCCTAAACAAATATTTGTTTAATGATTAAGTAAAAAGCACAGAATAATGAGCAAACTACCCTGACCATAGCAGAGACAGGGGACTAAATATTAGAAAGTCAGAAAGAAAACAGAAGAAAATAACTATTCTGGCCCTACTTATTCAGTTTGGCTGTAATATGAATACAAGAAAGATAACGTTGGAAGTTTAAATGAATGGAAATGCATAAATTAGGAAGTGTAGCCCTAATGGCCATATTAAATTAATGTATTTTGTTAAGAACCATTCTCTGAAGGACATTTCCGTAAGGTCAGTTAATCTTTTCACATACAAAGTTCTTTTTACTTATTTATAACAAAATATAATTAGGAAAGGAAAGATAACTGATGAATAATCTACTAAATAATATATATATATATATATATATTTTTTTTTTTTTGCAGTACGCGGGCCTCTCACTGTGTGGTCTCTCCCGTTGCAGAGCACAGGCTCTGGATGCGCAGGCTCAGCGGCCATGGCTCACGGGCCTAGCCGCTCCGCGGCACGTGGGACCTTCCCAGACCGGGGCACAAATCCATGTCCCCTGCATCGGCAGGCGGACTCTCAACCACTGCGCCACCAGGGAAGCCCCTAAATAATATTTTTAATTTAAATTTCAAAGTAACTTAATTCCAGGTTAAGCCAGAAAATTCTTATCATCTAATTCACTTGGCAGAAAATTGGCCACAGAAAAATTTTCATGGCATCCTCTTTCAGGAGACAGATTTCTTTCATTCAGATATTTAAAAATGCATTCTCAAACTTCAAATTCTTAGGCCTCTGACAACCTCTTCAGTAAATAAAATTATTTGAGAGGATGCTTACGCTTCGAGCACTGTAAAATTAAAACTGAATAGTTCATACCTGTAATTAACCAAGTGTTCTTCCTATTACTGCTTCCCTGTACTATCTCTGTGATATCAGGCATCTTGTTGACTTTGTTAGTATATGGATTTATCTTTTAGGTCATCTAAAGGTTGTCTATTTAAGTTAAAGTTCAAACTGGGATAGGCTAATGGGGTAGGAAAGTGCTATCTCTAAAACCTCAGGCAATTCAGCTAACTTCTATAAGGAAACTGAATTTTTCTTACTATTTCTTCCAGTATGTGTAGTAAAATGAAGCACATCACTTGACAGCCATCAGATTTGATTATTTGTATTTTCAGTAATCAATAATTCCTTAAACTGTAAGAAAAGCAGGGATTTCTAAGCATTGAAATTTTTATTCAAGCCCAAACACATAAAACTTACCCTGTTTTTAGATAATAGAAGGAATAAATATTTTAGTAAAATGTTATTAAGCTACTTTACCGATTTTTACCTAACGACCCAAGAATCAAAGTAGACTTTGACTCAGTCATTTGAAGATGCCTAAAAAAATCAATAAAAAATATAAGAGGCATAACTTATGCTTTGTACAGGTTGTAAAGAAGCATAAGTTATGCTCTGTGGAACTACAGAATAAAGAAATACTATTATTTTAATGAAAATTATAAACATTGTAAAAGTTTCATTCAAAATAGATGGAAGACCGAAAAATCTCATTTCCCCGTCTATCATCTTATTTTCTTTTGAATTGTCATTCGATAATCAACACTACTGTCTAACTCAATGCCAGACACATAGGAGGAAGTCAATATAGCCTTTGGGAATGACTTCATTTCTTGCCTCCATACATTCATAATCCATTCAACACCAGTCAACTTACTGATGTTGATATAAACTAATAATGTTAAAAGAAACCTGACAAAGTGATCCAGGTGTACATATTTTCGCACATAAGTATCATTTAATATATTAAAATTTCTTCCCTGAAAAAGCTTTAAGGGATAAAAGTTCATTTAATCAAGACACAGTTTCATACCTTAACAACTTGACCTGACTGCACAATACATACTGTGAGATCATATTAAAGTCAATCCACAACGAATTATAGTAAATATCCTAACAAGTTGGAGTACTGTACCATGGAGAGGTAAATATCTAGATCAGCTTTTAAAAATAGGTATGAAATATACAAATCAGGATTTCAAACTGATGTACCTCTGCTAAACTATGAAGCGTTTATTATTCTAAAATTACAATATCTCCATTTGGTAATCTGACATGAACAAGCTGATAAATGCAATCAGAACAACAGTATATTCTGGCAAAACTGAAAATTTCCTGAAAGCCTAGAAAAATATGTCTACAACAGATGGATCATTTAGGAAATAAATACAACAATCTGTCAAATGGAGCACTATTTTAATTCCCTAAACTAAAATCAGTAGGAGCTCCACTTTCTAAGAGTCTGTGACATTAGTAAGGCCAAAGAGGAAAAACCTAGAGCTGCACATAAACATATCTGATATGACCTAGAGTGCCACACTATTAGGTTTCCTGTTAAATATACTAAATTTAGGTAAAGTCCTTACCAGTTAACTTCTTCACAGGTTGGAGCCGAACACTGATAGACTGATGTGTGAGTAAGGGGGAGGATGGAAGAGAGCGAGACATGCCCTCCATAATCCGAATGTGCTGCATACCTTCACTCACTGGAAGTGGTGGGACAGCGTAGTCTGGCTCAAAAGCACAGTCGCTTTCTGTGGAGATGCCACCTGTTACATAGAAGAGAATGGGAGAAAAGAGCTGGTGAGAAACTATTCTTCTACTAAAATTCTTCTCTATTAAAATTTATCTTTTTGGATGACTCAGCACAGTGTACACTGATATTCATTTTTCACTGTGAAAAGAAAATAAGGAATTCCCAACACAAAGATTCATTTCTACATAAATGGGTACTTAACTTCAGGTCCAGCACCTGGAAACTGAACACAAGTAAGACAGGATTCCTCCTCGTAAGCGGCTCACTGTCTCATTAACAACATAGTCATATAAAAAGTAATTACAGTACAATGCAACAAGTGTTACGATTACAGCAATGGTCTTCAATTGTCCCTGAGAAGACAAACATGAAAGAAGATATTCCCCTGCTTGACAATCCAATCTGTGTAATTCCTAGTAGGATCACTGTGACTCTATTTCTTATTCTCTTTCTCCAAGAAAGTACCTGAAAATATAAATGGGTAAGACTAACATTATATGGTGATTTTTGAATCTGCTCAAACATTTAAAAAAAGAGTAAATGATATGCTGTTTACTTCCACTTACATACTGTTGACTTCTACTTCTGGCAATGGCAGATTACATACTTCAGACCAACCTTTCCCTAAGAAAACTACAACTATATACATTTAAAAAATCTTCCTGAAGGCACTGGAGAGTTAATAGCATGATGAATTACAAGGAGACTGAGACCTGGTATTTGGGGCCACTTTTTACTTTGTGGCATCTGAAAGGCTAAGAAGCCATTGACAGTTTTACAGAGCTGGAAAGATAAGTACTGGAATGGCTGGAGAACCAAGTTGCGAAGGGGGAGCTGGTGTAACTCCAACACTTTTGTTTGTAACCCCATAAGGGCTACATTCTAGGAGTGTGTATAAACCCAAACTAGGGACTTCCCTGGTGGCACAGTGGTTAAGAATCTGCCTGCCAATGCAGGGAACACGGGTTCGAGCCCTGGTCCAGGAAGATCCCAGATGCCGTGGAGCAACTAAGCCCATGTGCCACAACTACTGAGTCTGTGCTCTAGAGCCCACATGCCACAACTATGGAGCCTGCATGCCACAACTACTGAAGCCCACACACCCTAGAGCCTATGTTCCACAACAAGAGAAGCCACCGCAATGAGAAGCCTGCGCACCACAACAAAGAGTAGCCCCTGCTCTCTGCAACTAGAGAAAGCCCACATGCGGCAAGAAAGACCCAATGCAGCCAAAAATAATGTTATTAAAAAAAAAAACAGGGCTTCCCTGGTGGCGCAGTGGTTGACAGTCCTCCTGCCGATGCAGGGGACACGGGTTTGTGCCCCGGTCCAGGAAGATCCCACATGCTGCGGAGCAGCTGGGCCCGTGAGCCATGGCCGCTGAGCCTGCGTGTCCGGAGCCTGTGCTCCGCAATGTGAAAGGCCACAGCAGTGAGAGGCCCGCGTACCGCAAAAAAAAAAAAAAAACTAGACTGGCCTTTACAGGACTGAAGCTCAGCTCCAAATGTCTACCACAAAATTTAATTAAGGCAATCTTGGATTGCTAGTCCCTGCCAAAAACAAACATAAATCTTCTTAGAAGAAGATAACATCATCACAGATCTCAAAATACTTCCACAATTTTCATATACAATATCTGGTCCTTAACTAACAATAACAAAGAGAGAACATGAAAAAAGCAAATCAGAAAGATCATGCAAAATAAATAGTCTTAGAGGGAATACAGACTATGGAACAATAAGACACAGAATTAAAACTAGTATGCTTAACACCAAACAGATTAAAATACTTAGGAATGAATTTAACCAAGGAGGTGAAAGATCTGTACATTGAGAACTATAAGACACTGATGAAGAAACTGAAGACACAAATAAATGGAAAGATATCCTGTATTCATGGACTGTAAGAATTAATATTGTTAAAATGTCCATACTACCCAAAGTAATCTACAGATCCAATGTAATCACTATCAAAATTCCAATGGCATTTTTTCACAGAAATAGAAAAAGCAACTCTAAAATTTGCATGGATCCACAAAAGACTCTGAATAGCTAACGTAATCAAGTAATCTTGAGCAAGAAGAACAAAACTGGAGGCATAACACTTCCTAATTTTAAGTTATATTACAAAGCAGTAGGAAGACAATTTGGTACTAGCACCAAAACAGACACATAGATCAATGGAACAGAATAGAGAACCTAGAAATAAACCCATGCATATACACGGTCAACTAATCTTTGACAAAGGCACCAAGAATATACAATGGGGAAAGGATAGTCTCTTCAATAAATAGCATTGGAAAAACTGAATAACCACATGCAAAAGAATGAAACTGGATCCTTATCCTACACCATACACAAAAATCAACTGAAAATGGGTTAAAACTTAAACCTAAGACCTGAAACCATAAAGCTCTTAGAAGAAAACACAGAGGGAAAAGTCCATGAAATTCATCTTGAAAATGATTTTTTTGGATTTGACATCAAAAGCCCAAGCAACAAAAACAAAAGTAAAACAAGTGAGACTATATCAAACTAAAAAGTTTCTGCACAGCAAAGGAAACCATCAACAAAATGAAAGGTAACCTACAGAATGGGAGAAAATGTTTGCAAACCATGTATCTGATAAGGGGTTAATACTAAAAATATGTAAAGAATTCATACTCAATAGCAAAATAAAACAAACAAAAAAACCTAATTAAAAAATGGGCAGGACTTCCCTGGTGGCGCAGTGGTTAAGAATCTGCCTGCCAACGCAGGGGACATGGGTTCGAGCCCTGGTCCATGAGATCCCACATGCCGCGGAGCAGCAAAGCCCATGCGCCACAACCACTGAGCCTGCACTCTAGAGCCTGTGAGCCAGAACTACTGAAGCCTGCATGCCTAGAGACGGTGCTCCTCAACAAGAGAAACCACTGCAATGAGAAGCCCACGCCCCACTACAAAGAGTAGCCTCCACTCACCGCAACTAGAGAAAGCCCACGCACAGCAACGAAGACCCAACAGAGCCAAAAAAATAATTAAAAATAAATAAATAATTTTTTTTTAAATGGGCAAAGGACCTGAATAAATATTTTCCAAAGAAGACATACGAATGGCCAACAGGCACACGAAAATGTACTCAACATCAACAATCATCAATCACAAAAATCAAAATCACAATGAGATACCACCTCACACCTGTTAGGACAGCTATTACCAAAAAGTCAAAAGATAATAAGTATTGGCAATGATGTAGAGAAAAAGGAACCCCTGTACACTGTTGGTAGGAATGTAAATTGGTACAACCATTACAAAAAACAGTATGGAGATTCCTCAAAAAATTAAAACTAGAACTACCATATGAACCAGCAAACCTACTTCTGAGTATATATCAAAAGGAAATAAAATTACTATTTCAAAGAGATACTTGCACTCCCATGTTCACTGCAGCATTATTCAAAGTAGCCACAATATAGAAACAATTTCAGTGTCTGTCAATGGGTAGATAGATGAAGAAAATGTGATTTTACAAACACACACACACACGCGCGCACACACACACACACACACACTCTCTCTCTCTCTCTCTCTTTCCCTCTCTCTGCCTCTCTCTCTGAGGAATATTATTCAGCCTTAAAAAAGAAGGAACTCCTTCCACTTGCAACAACAGGGATGAACCTGGAGGACATTATGCTAAGTGAAATAAGCCACCAGACACAGAAAGAAATAATGTCTATGTAATCTCACTTATATGTGGAATCTAAAAAATAAGGTCAAAATCATAGTAGTAGAGAGGAAAATGGTTGTGGCAAAAAGAGATGTTGGTCAAAGGGTAAAAACTT
Source organism: Lipotes vexillifer (assembly GCF_000442215.2). Taxonomy (NCBI): domain Eukaryota; kingdom Metazoa; phylum Chordata; class Mammalia; order Artiodactyla; family Lipotidae; genus Lipotes; species Lipotes vexillifer. The sequence continues at coordinate 1,483,525 of NW_006784347.1, read as the reverse complement.
TCAGTTATTAGATGAATAAGTTCTGGAGACCTTATATACATCATGGCTCCTAGACACAGTCAATTACTGAGTCAAAAGTGCTGAGAGTTTCTATTGAGAAATACTGACCAAATGCTGTATTAAAATTGTGTGTCATGTTATGTAAAGAGAAAAAAATTAACATGCTTAATGCTTAATTTTTTTTTTTTTTTTTTGCGGTACACGGGCTTCTCACTGCTGTGGCCTCTCCCGTTGCGGAACACAGGCTCTGGACGCGCAGGCTCAGTGGCCATGACCCAGCCGCTCTGCGGCATGTGGGATCCTCCCAGACTGGGGCACAAACCCGTGTCCCCTGCATCGGCAGGTGCACTCAACCACTGTGCCACCAGGGAAGCCCAACATGTTTTATTTAAAGAAAGTAAAAGTTTAGAATTTCAGCAATGAATTATGAAAATGAAAACTCAATAGGTAGACTGAAAAAACAGATTAGACACAGATGAAGAGAGAATTAGCAAACTGGAAGATAAAACATTTGTGCATCAAAGGACACTATCAAGAGAGTGAAAAGACAACCCTCAGAATGGTAGAAAATATTTGCAAATCATTTATCTGATAAGAGTCTAGAATTGAGGGGACTTCCCTGGCAGTTCAGTGGTTAAGACTCCATGCTTCCACTGAAGGGGGCACAGGTTCAATCCCTGGTTGGGGAACTAAGATCCCACATGCCAGAGTGGCACGGCCAAAAAACGTTTTTAAAATAAAAAAAAAGAGTCTAGAGGGGCTTCCCTCGTGGCGCAGTGGTTGAGAGTCCGCCGGCTGATGCAGGGGACACGAGTTCGTGCCCCAGTCCGGGAAGATCCCACATGCCGCGGAGTGGCTGGGCCCGTGAGCCATGGCCGCTGAGCCTGCGCGTCCGGAGCCTGTGCTCCGCAACGGGAGAGGCCACAACAGTGAGAGGCCTGCCTACTGCAAAAAAAAAAAAAAGAGTCTAGAATCAAGAACATAAAAAGAACTCCTAGAACTCAACCACAAAAAGAGACACAATGCGATTTAAAAGTAGGCAAAAAACTTGAGCAGACATTTCTCCAAAGAGAAATGTACAATACAAATGGACAATAAGCTCATAAAAAGATACTCATATCATCAGTCATTAAAGAAATGCAAATCAGAGCCACAATGAAATACCATTTCACACCCAGTAGAATGGCTATTAAAACAACAGCAACAAAGAAGTGTTGGTAAGGATGTGGAGAAATTAGAACCTTCATACATTGCTGGTGGGAATATAAGATGGTACAGCTGCTGTGTAAAACAGTTTGGCAGTTCCTCAAAAAGTTAGACACAGAATTACCATACAACCCAGCTATCCCTCTTCTATGTATATACCCAAAGGCAATGAAAACAGGTTTTCAAGCAAAAACCTGAACATGAATGTTCACAGAAGCATTATTCATAATAGCCAAAAAGCAGAAACAACTCAAATGTCATTAACTGATGAATCAATAAACAAAATGTGGTATATCTATAAAACGAAATATTATTTAGCAATAAAAATAATGAAGGCTTGATTCATGCTACAACACTGATAAACTTTGAAAACATTCTACTAAGTGAAAGAAGCCAGACAAAAACAATGCCACATGTTGTATGATTCCATTTATATGAAATGTTCAGAATAAGCAAATCGAGACAGAAAGTAGATTAGTGGTTGCCAGGGATGACTACAGGAATGGGGAGTGACTGCTTAATAGGTACAGGGTTTCCTTTTGGGATGATGGATTATATAGCAGTGATGGTTGCACAACATTGTAAATGTACTAAAACCACTGAATTGTACACATTAAAATGGTTAAAATGGTAAGTTACCTCAATTAAAAAATATTACGTAGATATTTACCACCTACTCACAAAACCAGAAGACTAGTAATCATTCATTTCTTCCCATCACATCCCTTTGCAACAAATGCAATAGCTATTCTGCAGATTATCAAGTTCACGTAGAGTTCAAATCTACCATGTTCTCTTCATTTCTCCTATCACTACCATAGTCCAGATCACTATTATCTTTCCCCCAAACTTCTGTTGGTAGAAATCTAGGACTTATTCCTTATCTTTGGATTTCAAAAATTTTACCAGAATAGGTCTTAACTTTTTATTTCTCATTAGTCACTGGGTCCTTTCCTTTACTATATTGACCAATTCTTTTCTTCCAACCGTTCTCTTCTCTTTCTCTCTGGAACTGTGATCAGATGAAATCTCCTAGACCTATTTTTCAAGTCTCTTTATTAATAGATTTCTAATCTTTGGGCTTTCATGAATAGACATGAGACTGATTTATATGGAATTATAGTATTTTACAGGTTTATAAAGAGGCATGTCATTAGTGTAATAATTCCCTAATTGAAGAAAAATCAGCACTAGATTGTTTAAAGACAATATATCTAGAAGAATGCATTTGATTTAGTGAAGTATCTCTTTTCATTTGAAATGTTCTAATGTTAAAACTTAGCTGATAATTTTAGAATCTAATAATACTCCTTAAGGAATAATACTGCAATTAGTCCAGTATGGATGTCCTAGTTTACTTTTTTGCTTAAAAATATTTTCCTCTATCTTCTCTGCCCTATAAATACAGAGAAAAAACTAAAAATATATGTTTCAAGTAAAGAAAAGTACTGGTATGCATGAACAGAATTCGACTGTATTCGTCAGTTTTTCTTGGGTAACTAACAACCTCAAAATCTCTGTAGTCTACAACATTCACTTTTATGCTCATGAGTCTGTAGATTGACTGTGGGTCAGCTGATCTTGGTTGGGTTATCAAGTTCAGAACTATTCCAATGTGTCATTCATATTGGGCCTAGTCACTGAAGGGGCAGTGAATATGTGGGGCACACTCTTGTCATGGTAGATCACAGGGCTGCAGGAGACCAAGTTAAATCAGAGGAGCATATTTAAGACCTCTGTTCACTAATATTTTACTGGCCCAAGCAAGTCCAAGAACAACATCAATGGGGCATGGAAATACACCTGGCTCATTTCAGTGGGAACCACTGAAAAGCTGCATAGCAAAAGAAATGGTTGTATAATTTTATAACAGGAAGGAAGTAAAAAATTTGAAATCCAATTTACCAGGACTTCCCTGGTGGTCCAGTGGCTAAGACTCCACACTCCCAATGCAGGGGGTCCAGATTCAATCCCTGGTCAGGGAACTAGATCCCACTTGCTGCAAATATAGAGTTTGCATGCCGCAACAAAGATCCCGCATGCAGCAATGAAGACCCCCGTGCCGCAACTAAGACCCGGCACAGCCAAGTAAAAAAATAAATGTTAAAAAAAAAAAAGAAATCCAATTTACCAAGCATGTAAGATGATATTTACTGGTACCCCCAAATTACTCCATCTTCATTTTCCTACCACTCACTTTTCCTTCTATAATCAACTGAATAAAAGTTACTGAAATAATGTGATAGAGATATGGCAGAATAAACTGCTAATGTGACAGAAAAAATTCAGCTTTGCTGGATACTCGGTGATTAGATATTCAAAAGTTGAGTTAAGATAGCACAGGGAGCACTTCTGTTGTGGCACAGTGGTTAAGAATCCTCCTGCCAACGCAGGGGACATGGGTTTGAGCCCTGGTCCAGGAAGATCCCACATGCCATGGAGCAACTAAGTCCGTACACCACTACTAAGCCTGTACTCTAGAGCCTGAGAGCCACAACTACTAAGCCCACACAACTAGAGCCCACGCTCCGCAACAAGAGAAGCCACCGCAATGAGAAGCCTGCACACAGCAATGAAGAGTAGCCCCCGCTCCCTGAAACTACAGAAAGCCTGCATGCAGCAACGAAGACCCAACGCAACCAAAAATAAATAAATAAAATAAATAAATCTGTTTTAAAAAAAAGAAAGATAGCACAGGGATGTCAAATATATAGACACTAAAGAAATGTTAGGAGTAATTATGACTCAATAAAAATTTCAGTCCTAAGTCTTATATTTAGTACAGATGATTACGAGATATTAAAGTTCAAGTTAATAAATTCTTTAGCTGAAGGCCGTACCTATTCTACAGAACTGCCTTCTAATTTTTCAAGTTACATCAATAACCACAAATAAAACTTATAAATCAAAAGCCTCTAGCATGATAATTCATTAAACTGTATATATTACTTATGAATTTTCCAGTTTATATGTTATTAAAAGTTTATTTTTTAAAAGTACAGAGAAACAAAACAAAACAGAGCATGGTGATAAACTAGTCCCTAAAGTCAAAGGGCTTTTACATATTTCAGAAACAAAGGGGTTTTGCCTAAAATTATTCCAAATATCCTTTTAACTTATACAGCACTCTGTGACTCAGTAATAGTCTCATAATGTGCCCATAATATCAGGCAGGAAACAGGCCAAGAGAAGTGTAATAGCTAGTACGGGGTCATGTAATCAGACAGCATGACTGCCTATGCTGAAAATTTTAAGTAATCTAGAAAAGAATCCACTAGAAAAAAACAAGTGAGTTAGGCAAACTCAAAGATTACAGAGTCCGTATACAAGAAGCAAATTTCCAGCAATGAATATGCAGAAAATTAAAAAAATTTAAACCAGTAACATTACAATAGCACCATTAAAAATATGAAATAATTAGGGAGAAATCTAACAATATATGTACAATATTTGCAGGCTGAAAACTACAAAACACTGATGAAAGAAATCAAAGACCTAAATGGAAAGATATACTATTGACCTGTTCATGGATCTGAAGATTTTATGATGCTAGGTCTCAAGGTGATCTATAGGTTTAAAGCAATCCTAATGAAAACCCAGCAGTCAATTATTTTGGTAGAAATCAAAAAGCTGATTTTAAACTCATGTAAAAACAAAGGGACTAGGATAGATAAAATAATTTTGAACAGTAAAATCAAAGTTTGGAGTCTCACAGCACCTCATTTCAAGACTAATGTAAAGTTACTGTAATCCAGACAGTATGTGGTATTGGTAAAAGAATGGACACAAAATCAATGGAACACAACAACTCAGAGGCACTGGTAAAGTTCACAGTCCAGGGGCACAGGCTCACCAAAAGACTGAGACCTAATCATAGGACTATAGAATGCTTCCCACCCCACTCCCACCTTAAAATTACATTACTGTTTGCCGCAGTTCATTTTATCCAGTACACCATATTCACCTTTCAACAGAAACTTACATGGCATACTAAAAGTTAAAAAAACAAACAAATAAACAAAAAACAGTATGAAGAGACAGTGCATGCATCAGAACCAGCCTCAGATATGGCAAAGATGTTGGAATTATAAAACTGTGAATTAAAAAAATGAAATACTTAGGTATAATTCTAACAAAATATATAGAAGATCTATATGAGGAAGACTACAAAACTCTGATGAAAGAAGTCAAAGAAGATCTAAATAAATGGAGAGAAACTCCATGTTCATGGATACAAAGCATCAATACTGTCAAAATGTCAATTCTCCCCAAACTGATCTAGCAGACTTAATGCAAACCCAATCAATATCTGTTGATATTGAAAAACTGATTCTAGGGACTTCCCTGGTGGTTCAGTGGTAAATAATCCACCTTACAATACAGGGGACGCAGGTTCGATCCCAGGTCGGGGAACTAAGATCCCACACACGAAGCTGCAGGGCAACTAATTCCATGTGCCACAACTACTGAGCCTGTACACCTCAACTAGAGAGCCCATGTGCTGCAAACTACAGAGCCCACGTGCTCTGATGCCCACATGCCGCAAGTAGAGAGAGAAAACCCACGCACCACAACTAGAGAGAAGCCCGTGCACAGCAACAAAGAGCCCATGTGCCACAACAAATGATCCCGCATGCCTCAATGAAGATCCCATGTGCCACAACTATGACCAGATGCAGCCATAAAAATTAAATAAGTAAGAAAGAAAAACTGATTCTAAAATTTATATGGAGAGGCAAAAGACCCAGAATATCCAACTCAATATTTGAAGGGGAAGAACAAAGATGGAGGACTGACACTACTGAACTTCAAGACATACTATAAAGCTACAGTAATCAAGGCAGTGTGGTACTGATGAAAGAACACACAGACAAATCAAGGGAACAGAATAGAAAGCCCAGAAATAGACCCACATAAATATAGCCAAAGAGGCAAACGCCAATACACTGGAAAAAAGATAGTCTTTTCAACAAATGATCCTTAGACAACTGGACATCCACCTCCAAAAAAATAAATCTAGACACAGAGCTTACACCCTTCATAAAAAATTAACTCAAAACTGATCACACACTTAAATGTGACATGCAAAAGTATAAAACTCCTAGAACATCACATGGAAAATCTGGATAACCGTGAAGGCATGATCCACGAAAGCAATAATTGATGATCTAGACTTCATTAAAATTTTAAATGTCTGCTCTATGAGAGACACTGTCAAGAATATGAGAACACAAGCCTTATACTGAGAGAAAATATTTTAAAATATATCCAAAGTATACAAACTCAATGACAAGAAAAAAAAAGTAAAATATGGGAAAAGGCCTGAAGAAACACCTCACTAAGGAAGCAAATAAGTATATGAAGAAGACATTCAATATATGTCATTAGAGAACTGCAAATTAAAACAACACAAGGTACCACTGCACACCTATTAGAATGGCCAAAATCCAAAGCACTGACAACACCAAATGCTGGTAAGGATGTGGAGCAACCAGATCTCTCGTTCATTGCTGGTGGGAATGAAAAATGGTGCAGCCACTTTGGAATACAGTTTGGCAGTTTCTTACAAAACTAAACATACTCTTACCTTCCAATCCAGCAGTCATGCTCCTTGGCATTTACCCAAATGAGTTGAAAACTTATATATATCCATACAAAAACCTGCACATGGATATTAACGGCAGCTTTATTCACAACTGTCAAAACCTGGAAGCAACCAAGATGTCCTTCAGTAGGTGAATGGATAAACCGGTACATCCAAACAACAGAATATTATTCAGCACTAAAAATAAATGAGCTATCAAGTCATGAGATGTCATGGAGGAACCTTAAATGTGTATTACTAAGTGAAAGAAGCCAATCGGAAAAGGGTACATACTGTATGATTCCAACTGTATGACATTCTGAAACAGGCAAAACAATGGAAACAGTAAAAAGATCAGTGGTTTCCAGGGATTATAGGGAGGGAAGGATGACCATTTAGAGTATAGAGGATTTTTAGGGCAGTGAAGCTATTCTACATGATACTATAATAGTAGGTATATGTCATTATACATTTGTCAAAATCATAGAATGTACAACATCAAGAGTGAACCCTAGGGACTTCCCTGGTGGCACAGTGGTTAAGAATCCACCTGTCAATGCAGGGGACACGGGTTTGAGCCCTGGTCCAGGAAGATCCCACCTGCTGCAGAACAACTAAGCCCGTGCGCTACAACTACTGAGCCTGCGCTCTAGAGCCTAAGAGTCACAACTACTGAGCCCACGTGCCACAACTACTGAAGCCCGCGCGTCTAGAGCCTGTGCTCCGCAACAAGAGAAGCCACCACAATGAGAAGCCCGCACACCGCAATGAAGAGAAGCCTCTCCTTGCTGCAACTAGAGAAAGCCCGCGTGCAGCAATGAAGACCCAATGCAGCCAAAAAATAAAATTAATTAATTAAAAAAAAATTGTTTTAAATAAAAATGAAAGGCTTCCTTAAAAAAAAAAAAAAGAGTGAACCCTAATGTAAACTATGAACTTTGGGTGATAATGATGTGTCAATGTCGCTTCATCTATTGTAACAAATGTACCACTGTGGTGCTGGGATGTTAACAGTGGGGGAGGCTGTGGGTGTAAGAGGCATATATAGAAACTCTGTACTTTCCACTCAATTTTGCTGTGAACCTAAAACTACTCTAAAATAGAAAACCTATTTTTTTTTTTTTTTGCGGTACGCGGGCCTCTCACTGCTGTGGCCTCTCCCGTTGTGGAGCACAGGCTCCGGACGCGCAGGCTCAGCGGCCATGGCTCACGGGCCCAGCCGCTCCGTGGCACGTGGGATCCTCCCGGACCGGGGCACGAACCCGTGTCCCCTGCATTGACAGGCGGACTCTCAACCACTGTGCCACCAGGGAAGACCGAAAATCTACTTTTTAAAACAAATAAATCTATAACCAAAAACCAACCAAAAAGAATGGGTAGAGCACCTATCTGAAGACTATGAAAATAAACAGTAGCAGGCAGATTGGAAAAGCAGCACAGAATGTGAAGTTCCACTGAAGTGGTGGTGAGTTTGCCATGTTTTTTCTCAGGTATTGCCTTGCCTGGACTCAAAGGCAGCCCAAAACTGAGAAGTGTACACCGGGTAAGAAAAAGCTCCAAGAAAATCCCTCCCTTTCTAGTGAGGAACAGGGAAGGGGGCCCTTGTTAGTCTGAGAAACCAGGGGAAATCCCTCCTTTTTCCCTTCTCTTCTATCCTGGTCTCCAGCCAATTCTATGGCAGTAGCAGCAGAGAGATGGTAGTGGTGACTGGGCAGGTACCTAAAACCCTGGGAGAAGTGAACCCTTTTTTCTGACCCCAGGAATTGTAATCCCAAGAGTGTGAGGCAAATCCTCACTGCTTTTTATTTCTCTGTCCTCTTATCACTTGACTTGGATACAGACACAGTTGTAGGAATTGAACAGTGGAACAGGAAAACTAAGGTCACTGTTTTTTAGCCAGACTATTGGCAAGGGAGAGTTTGAGAGCTGGAAAATGTTGGTAAGATTGGGGTGTGGAGGTATATCAAGCAAACAATCCCATGGATTTGTATATGAACTTCAGGGCTCACCTCTGAGCTCTGCGTGCATGGATGTGACCCTAAACATCCATACCATAGGCTTTACGAACAGAGCAACAAGACATACTTACTACCACTCTGGTCCCAGAATGGATACTGGGTCACACACATGGAAATGATCTAAATAGAAATGCTCAGAAAACCGAACTGACGTTGGAACTAGAGCCCCAAGAATGCAGGTAGGAATCTGTTTCCTGAACATAATCTGGTTGACTAGCCATTGACATACACACACACACACACACACACACACACACACACACACACACACACACACAAATCAACCTTCTCCTTAGAACTTAAATAAAACCTAGGGTCTCATATCATAATATTCAAAATGTCCAAGATATAATCCAAAATAATATGGCATATGAAGAAACAGGGAAATCTCAACATGAGAAGGAAAAGTCAACAGATGTTATTCCCGAGATTATACAGATATTAGAATTAAACACCAAAGACCTTAAAGCAACTATTACAACAATGCTTCAATAAGTAAAGGCAGGCTTCCCTTGGTGGCGCAGTGGTTGAGAGTCTGCCTGCCGATGCAGGGGACACGGGTTCATGTCCCAGTCCGGGAAGATCCCACATGCCGCGGAGCGGCTGGGCCCGTGAGCCATGGCTGCTGAGCCTGCGCGTCCAGAGCCTGTGCTCCACAATGGGAGGCCACAACAGTGAGGGGCCCGCGTACCGCAAAAAATAAAGAAATTTAAAAAATTAAAAATCATAATAAGTAAAGGCAAACATTATTGAATGAATGGGAAGACAGAAAATTTCAAAATCTAGTGTGTAGTTTACACATACAACACATCTCCTTTTGGACCAGTCACATTTCAAGCTGTGGTCAGTGACTACTGTATTGCACAGTAAAGCTTTACACCTATATCCAGAATCAAGTTCACTTAGTTTCTACAATATAAGGCAAAAAGTATGATCCAATCACTAAATATTGGAAAGATCCTACAGTGATGACTCTTACCACATTCCCATTCAACTCATCGATATGGCCTAAGCAGAAGAAAGACAAACCTTAGAGAATGACAATGGATTTTTGTAACTTATTCAGGTTGTGTATCCCACTGCTGCTGCTGCTTTAGATGTGGTTTTCTTGCTAAAGCAAATCAACATATCCCTGGTACCAGGTCTGCAGCTACAGACCTGAGAATAAGATCATCGTAAGCTATAAGCATTCACCTGTCAGGGTTAGCTATACATTTTCACTGGCCTACCTGCTATTCTCCTGGTCTTAGTAATAATCTAATCCACAGGGACCATAACTGCCTTTCCATTCTAAGGGCACCATGCTGGTCTACTACACTAATAATTTCAGGCTGATTAGACTTGGTGAACAAGAAGCAGCAACTGATCTAAATACTGTGGTAAAATATATGCACTCCAGAGGATGGGAAATCAATTCCACAAAAATTCACAGGTCTTCCACACTGGTAAAATTTCTGTGAGCCCTATGGTCTTGAGCAATTCAAGATATCCCTTCCAAGGTGATGAAGTTGCTGCACCTACTCTTTCTTAATACTGAGAAAGAAGTGCAATGCCCAGTAGACCTCCTTGGATTTTTGAAGCAATCTATTCCTCATTTGGGTATGCAACTATGAACCATTTACCAAGAGTGCTGGATGTGAGAGAGGCCCACAACAATTGAAGGGTCTATAACACATATGGGCTGCTGTGAAAGCTGCTTTGCCACTTGGGTCATATAACCCACTAGATCCAATGTTGCTTGACGTATCTGTGCTAGATAGGGATCTTGAATGGTTACTGCACAACTTTAGGTGAATCTCAGGCCAGATCTCCAGCATTCTGTAAAAAAGCTATGTCATCCGGTACAAATAACTATTACCCTTTTTCGAAAATCAGCTTTTGGCTTACCACAGGGCCTTAGAATGAATGCTTGATCATGGGCCACCATGTAACCATGTGACCTGGGCAGTCCATCATGAACTAAGTTTTGTTGGACCAACAAAGCAATATGGTTGGGTGTGTACTGAAGCACTTCATCATCATAAGGAAGGGATGTACATGAGATCAGGCTTGAGCAGGTCCTGAAGGCATAAATAATTTGCATAAGCAAGTGGCCCAGATGCCCAAGGTTCCTAATTCCTGCTATATTGCTTCTTTTCTCTCAATCTGGATATATTTTATCTCATGGAGCATTCTCTATGACCATCTCACTGAGGGGGAAAAAAAATTAATCTTGTTTACTGATATCTCTGCATGATAACATGCAGATGACAACAATACTAGAGCCCCATTCTGGGGTCCTGAAGGACAGTGGTGAAGGGAAACCCTTCCAGGGCCAGAAGTTTGAACAGGGTACCTAGTTGTTCATTTTGCCTGGAAGGAGAGATGACAGAGATACTGTTCTATACTGACTCATGGACAGTGTTTAATGGTACGACTGGATATTCAGAGATTTGGAAGGAATAATTAGAGAATTGGTGACAAGGAAATCTGGGGATAAGGTATATGGACAGACCTCTTTGAAAGGGCACAGAATATAAAGCAATTTGTGTCCCATGTGAATGCTTACCAAAGGGCAAACTCTACAGAGAAGGTGCTTAATAACCCCATAGATAAGACGACCAATTTGGAGGACTAAGCCAGTCTCTTTACCCAGCCATTCTATCTTTGCCCAGTGGGCTCATTAACAAAGAGGCCATGGTAGCAGGATGCAATTTATACATGGGCTCAGCAATATGGGCTTCTGCTCACTGAGGCCAACCTGACTACAGCCACAGCTGAGTGTCCAACCTGCCAAAAGTTCGTGCATGCACTGGGGAAGAGGCAGGTGGATGCCCCCAATATACAGTACCATTCACGGGATGGTTGGTAAGTTGTCTCTCTACTCATTTCTAGTCCCTGATGACTTCCCCTTCCTTCTTAGTAAATCAATTATGAATGTAAAATAAATATTGTTTATAGTGTCAAGGATTTCAGACTGTCTTAGTCTGCCCCCTTGTGGGAACCAGCTCTTCAATCTTTCACTAGGAATAAAATTTATTAAATCCAGCCTGGTCCTCAAACAAAACAAAACACAAAATGTATTTATTAGATAATAATTTTACCCTAGGCTTCACTAATAGGTTCCTTCCTCATCCTTTGTTATCCAACTCTTTATGACCCTTCAATAAAACTTATGAAGTTTTTCTAAGAGGTTTTTGTCATTTTTATCTCTTGCCAGAAGAATTCAGATAAAAATATTTTAAATCAGAATCTTTCTAAATGTCCAACATACCTTTTCCAACCTTTTTAGTTCCCATGCTTTTATTCCGTTTCATTCATAAATATGGATAAGCAAGGAGTGGCCTCTACAAGCCTTCTAGAGTTAAATAGTCCAATTATCATAATACTAAGTAGGATACTTAATATGTTCTGACACAAAACATGATTAGGGTTGCATATTCCTAGAGTTTAAGATATTACTAAGTAAATTATTATGAATCACTTTGAAAATCTGAACACTCATTGATGAGGAAACGGTGGAATAAATTATGGATTACTTAGCTAAGGAGGATTATACAGATTTTAAGAAATTAGAATTTAAGTATGTTCCTGGAGGGATGGCCATGCTACACTGTTAACTGAGGGAGAAGAGAATTAAAACTGCATTTTAGGGCTTCCCTGGTGGCGCAGTGGTTGAGAGTCCGCCTGCTGATGCAGGGGACGCAGGTTCGTGCCCCGGTCCGGGAAGATCCCACATGCCGTGGAGCGGGTAGGCCCGTGAGCCACAGCCGCTGAGCCTGCGCGTCTGGAGCCTGTGCTCCGCAACGGGAGAGGCCCCAACAGTGAAAGGCCCGCGTACCGCAAAAAATCAAAAACAAAAACAAAAAAATGCATTTTATTTTTTAAAATCTTCAAAGTAATACACACACACACATATCCATGCATGTGCCAGTATGAGTTTAGTGGGAAACATGGAAGGATACAGACTGAATACAGTTAATACTAGTTACTTTAGGGGAGTGGAAGAGGAAGAAGCCCTAACATACCCTTTTTAAATGTCTACATTGTTTGGTAAAAGTAATTTTTTACTTAATACAATTATTATAACTCACATTAAAAAATATAAAGTGTAACTGAAATATATAAACACATTCTGACATACCCCTAGCACCCTAAGATGATAATAAATTGTTGGCTAGAGGGCCAATTTCAAGTTGAATTTTTTGGAAAGTGTTACACAAAGAATTATCAACAAGAAGTTAAATCTCAGAAGAAACATATGACAAGAAATAAAGACACTTCAGAGGGATTTATCATTTAAGGTCAGATCTTTTCAAGTCTGTTGGTCCAATCACCAACAAACAAATTTGTGTTTTAAATATAAGAATGGAAAGATTCTAAATATGTGCTACCAACAACGCTGATTTGAAACTTTTGGCATAGATTAGTGTAAAGCCTGAAATATTTTCTGACTGAAAATAATACTTACTTCACAGCATTATTCTGAGAATTAAATGAGGATTTTGTGAAAGCACCTAGCTCAGAGCCTGGTACATATGTATTATTAAAATTTTTTTCTTTATTCCTAAAGCAATCTATGTTGAAAGCTAAATAATTTTTATCAGAAGGAGAAAGTACTAAAACAACAAAATAATCCTGTACATTAGTGATGCCACTATGCCAGATATACTCTTACACTGAGATAAAGAAATGATATACTGAATACTGAAATAATTTTCCTTTTCATTCTACATAATAAAACACTCTGGGTTTAATAAAGAAATCATTGTCACCAAACTAAAGATAATTTGTTCATGTTTCAAGCACATGAACATCTCATTTCTACAAAATATTTCATGTTTATAAGGAAAGAAAAAGAACCAGGAGATAGCATATTTGAAAATTTAGTACATTATTACTATAGATACACCAGCATGTAATAATCAAATGTAACCGGCTACAAATAATAGGAATGACACAAAGTCAAATACTGTACAATTTCCCAGTCTTCCAGCATGAACTGATCATAGGCATTATTATACCAATACACATCTTATATATCAGAGTCTAATGCCTGCATAATGCTATCTTTGCACGAGTAAATCAAAAGTGGGTTTCAGCCATATTGCATTAGCTCATGCACCTATTTAGTATCTAGAAGCAGTAAGTCGGCTTATGTACAGATGACCTCTAATGAAAAATCATTTGATTCAGAAAATGGAGATAGCACAATAAAAAAACAATTCTGATGAAGTACCCCATGATTCCTGAAATACAGAACCAGAATTCCTAGAATTGATAAGCTTCCTTCATCAATTCGATGGCCTAAATGCAAGACATTGGTACTGTGCTAGATGCTAAGATCCTACCATTAATGAACTCCTAGATTACTAAGAAAAATAGAGATCCAACAGACAAATAAGACCAAATGTAGTAAATAATATAACCCAATAATATACAAAATGCTACGCTGGAAAGCAGAAAATAACCACCCAACCTTAAAAGGCTATACTAGGTTAAACTGTCACAATCAGTTTTACAGTCTTATTTCAAGAGCCTCAATTCACTAATCAATAGATAGTTGATAGTCTGACAAACTACATACATCCAACAAATTTCTCACACTGCTGCTTTACTTTTTCAGTTACATAAATAACAGAGGTGAATATTGGATCAATATGTGACCTGGGCACATCCACATACTTTCCCATGCACACTAAGTGCTAGATATTTGTTCATTCCTTCATTCAACAAATACTGAAAAAATTTTATATGCAAGTGTTCTAAGGCTAGAGTGGTGAATAAGACAAAGTCTCCGCTCAAATGAAACCAGTTTTCTGGTAGTTGAGACAACAATGAACAAGTAAAGTAGTGGCAATTATGAAGGTTAGAGCTGGGTGTTTAGGTGGTCAAAGAGAAGGCTTCTCTCACCTACAAAGAAATCTACAGTCCTTTAGTCAAGAAAGAACAAATGTACAAGCCCTTCAAAGAAAACACTCTTTAATATGTTTAAGAAAAAAGGCCAGCATAGATGAAACAAAGTGGATAATGAAGGAAGTGGGAGGACATAAAGTATTAGGAAAAGGGTAGCTTAGGTAGGGTCATATAGGGAATGATAAAGACTTTGGAATTTATTCTGAATGTGATAGGAAGCCACTGGAGAATTTTTTTTTCAAGTTTGGGGAAATATACAATTTGATTTGTTTTAACTAGAGCAGTATAGCTATCAAATGGACAACAGATTATATGTTGGCAAGAATGGAAATAATAAGTTAGGACACTATAATAGTAGTAAAGGAAAGAAACGATGGTAGTTCAGACTAAAATGACAACAATATAGGTGGTGGGGAAATGATAGAAAATGTATCTTAAAAAGAACAAATTCTTAAAGCATTATAAAACAAAACAAAAAGCCAATAATGGAGGAGGAATGTTAAGAAATCCATGGAAGACAGAAACTAGAGGCAACTGGAGGGAGGAAATTATAGCCCACAGCATGTGTAGGAGGATAACTGTAAAAGATGAGAGTGTTTCCAGGTCTGTTTTAACCACAAAAGCAAGAGATGCAAGGAACATGAAGTTCTCAGGGGCAGCAATCTTAATGAGTGGCATGGGATCTGTTTCAGTCCAAGTAGTCAGGCCATCTCCCATCTCCTACGTTTGATAAGCAGATGACATCAGAGGTCTTTGCCCCTAAACCAGAGCAATGAGTGTGGGTATGTGTGAGTCAGAATCCACTTCATCTGAAAGACAGATCAGAGGCCAAACTAGTTAGTTAACACACAGGAGAGAGCCCTCATGCCCAAAGATTAACACACCTCACCAGACACCTTACCTTACATGTCTGCCATTATTACTGAGAAGAGACATTAAATAGCAACTATATCCACAATCAGGCAGGGCAGATTATCAAGCATTATGGCCCTCTACAGGCATATCAGTTGTTTAAAGATAATGTTTGTTCTGAACAGACTGGCATCTGTTCTGGTTGGTTGATATTTTTGGCATATTAATTCTTAAATATTTTGAATATTACCCTCCAGACAGGCCAACACAAAATATAATAAAATGGAAAGGGACTTCCCTGGTGGCATAGTGCTTAAGAATCCACCTGCCATGGGCTTCCCTGGTGGCGCAGTGGTTGAGAGTCCACCTGCCGATGCAGGGTACATGGGTTCGTGCCCCGGTCCGGGAGGATCCCACATGCCGCGGAGCGGCTAGGCCTGTGAGCCATGGACGCTGAGCCTACGCGTTCGGAGCCTGTGCTCTGCAGCGGGAGAGGCCACAGCAGTGAGAGGCCCACGTACCACCAAAAAAAAAAAA
>NW_006784347.1:1448949-1467414 GCF_000442215.2 Lipotes vexillifer | reverse complement strand
CCCCCCCCCTGCCAGTGCAGGGGACACGGGTTTGATCCCTGGTCTGGGAAGATCCCACATGCCATGGAGCAACTAAGCCGGTGTGCCACAACTACTGAGCCTGCCCTCTACAGCCCACAAGCCACAACCACTGAGCCCACGCGCCACAACTACTGAAGCCCATGCGCCTAGAGCCCCTGCTCTGCAACAAGAGAAGCCACCACAATGAGAAGCCTGCACACCACAACGAAGGGTAGCCCCTGCTTGCCGCAACTAGAGAAAGCCCACACGCAGGAATGAAGACCCAACGTGGCCAAAATAAATAAAATAAATCAATTTATTAAAAAAAAAAAATGGAACGGCTCTGGTTATGGTTCTGGATTAAAATGGAGTAAGCACACTCTGCGTTAACTGTATATAACTAAAACCCATGAATGTAACTGAAAACCCTGGAAAGAATGATGGAGCAGCAATCTGAGGACTCTTAAAACTAAACAGTAGCAGGCAAATTGTGGAAGGAAACCAGAACTTGAAAGACAACCAATTCAGTGATGCATTTCCTGTTGTTTTTTAATGTCACTGAACTCCCAGCCTGAACTCAAAGGAAATCCAAATCCTGGATTGGCACACCACAGTCAAACAGATACAAGTCTTCTCTTTCTGATTAGAGAGTATAAATGGGGCAGTGGTGGGGGGACATAGGACTGTGAGAGTGGAAAGATCTGGCTTTTTTCTCTTTTTACCCTCCTCTTCCAGCCCTGCCTATAGGTAAGACTATTTCAGTAATGGCAGCTGTAGGGGATACTTAAATCTCTGAGGAAGGGGAATCCTTTCTGACCAGAGGATCAGTGGTATGAGGAATGTGGTAGGACTGCAAGGGGAAATAGATAAATTCACACTTACGGCCTGAGATTTCAATATTCCTCTTTTAATAACTGACAGAATGAGCAGACATAAAATCAGCAAAGATATAGAAGACTTGAACAACACTATCAATTAACTCAACCAGACTAATATTCGTAGAACCTTCCACCCCCAAAGAGCCTAATACACATATTTTAAGTGCACACAGAACATTTAAGATAGATAATTTCCTGGGCCATAAAACAAATCTCAATAAAACGTGATTTAACTCAGAATATGTGTTCTTTGGCCACAACAAAATTAAACTAGAAATTAATATGAGGAAGGTATCTGGAAAATTCTCAAATGTCTGAAAACTACATCAACACACTTCTAAATAACACATGGGTTAAAGAAGAAACCAAAAGGGGAATTAGGCAGTATTTTGGAATAAATGAAAAGCATTACTCATCAAAGTCTGTGAAATGCAGCTAAGTCAGTACATAGAGGGAAATTTATAGCACTAAAATTCCTGTATTAGAAAAGAAAGTTCCAATATCAGTGATCTTAGCTTCTACCTTAAGAAGCTAGAAATAGAAGAGAAAATTCAACCCAAACCAGGCAGAAGTAAGGAAATAATAAAGAGCAAAGAAGAAACTGATAAAATAGAAAACAAGAAAGCAATACAGAAAATGAATGAAAACTGAAAATGATTCTTTAAGATCAATAAAATTGATATATCTCTATCCAGAATGATCAAGACAAGGAGAAAGAATACTCAAATTAACCATATTAGGAATGGGGAGAGGTGACACCATTACAGATTCTATAGATTTAAAAAGGTTACTCGGGCTTCCCTGGTGGCACAGTGGTTGAGAGTTCGCCTGCCAATGCAGGGGACACGGGTTTGTGCCCCGGTCCGGGAAGATCCCACACACCACGGAGCGGGTAGGCCCATGAGCCACAGCCGCTGAGCCTGCACGTACGGAGCCTGTGCTCCACAACGGGAGAGGCCCATGTACCACAAAAAAAAAACAAAAACAAAAAAATGGTTACTTAAGAAGGAGGAGTTAATTTGAATAGTCCTATATTTACTAAAGAAATTTAATTTATATTTTAAAACTTTCCCACAATGAAAATTCCAGGCCCAGATGCCTCCCTGGGAAATTCTATCAAACATTTATGAATGAAATAATACCAGTTCTATAAAAAATACTCCAGGAAATTGAAGAGGGAGAAATATCTCTCAACTTTCAACTTTCAAGGTACTCCAGGAGTACCCTGATACAAAAATCAGACAAAGACATCCTAAGACAGGAAAATTAAAGGCCAATATCCCACATGAACACAGATACAAAAATAATTAAAACTGTCTTAGCAAATCAAATCTATCAACTGTACAAAAGCAGGCCACACAGGCCAGATTTGCTCACCCTGCTTTAGAGCACTACTGCTCAACCATAATGGTCCAAATCAAATAATAAAAATATTTGTACCACACTGGAGAAAACTGATATGGTTTACCAATGGAGGTGACTGACATGAACTTCAGCTACTCCAGACACTACCCCAAGGACTGAGAACTTATTCTAACATCTCCTTTCACACATTACTTGCTTTTATTCGAGTTTAGATCTTTTTTCACTTCCTACTTTATGTATTTATCACCAATTCAACCCTAAGCCTTTCATCAATTACTTAAAACTTTCCTAAAGATAATTAAATGCATCAGATTTCTACCAATTTCATTTTCCTGAGAATGACTCTTCTGGAAGCTTCTAACCTACTCCATTCTGGTCTGTTTGCCCTCCAACCCCGTCTTTTCATTGTATGCTGAAGATTTCTTTACCCTTCTCTTTTGTTAAATTTCCTATTTCTTGTAACCTTTCCCTTTTTCATTTGGCTGACTTTCTCATTTTGATGGAAGGGTACAAGGTAGGCAAACAAACAAACCAAAAAAACAAACAAAAAATCTTACATGTCTTAAAACATCTTAATTTAACTCTTATATCTGATTAATAGTTTCAATGCATATGAAATACAAAGGGGTTGAAATTATTTTCCCTGAGAATTTTGAAGGTGATGCTCCGTTTCTCATTTAGTATCTAATGCTACCATTAAGAAGTCCAAAGCCAACTGATTCCTGTTACTTTGACACATTTTTTTCCCTCTCTGAAAGCATGGAAAGACCTGTTTCACCCAGTGATTTGAAATTTCACCACGATGTGTCTTAGTTTGTGTTTATATTCATCCATTGTAATGAGTACTCAGTAAGCCTTTTGAACCAGAAACTCATGTTCTTTAGTCCAAGAAAGTTTTCTTGAATCATTTTGTTGATGACTTCTTCCCCATTTTCTCTGTTTCTTCTGGGAACTACTGGTGTTGTTTTTCTTTTTTTAATTAATTAATTTATTTATTTTTGGCTGCGTTGGGTTTTTGTAGCTGCGTGCGGGCTTTCTCTAGTTGTGGTGAGCGGGGACTACTCTTCATTGCAGAGCGTGGGCTTCTCATTGTGTGGTTTCTCTTGTTGCGGAGCAGCACGGGTTCTAGGCACGCAGGCTTCAGTAGCTGTGGCACACAGGCTCTAGCATGCACGCTTAGTAGTTGTGGTGCACGGGCTCAGCTGCTCCACAGCATGTGGGATCCTCCCAGACCAGGGCTCAAACCCGTGTCCCCTGCACTGGCAGGCAGATTCTTAACCACTGTGCCACCAGGGAAGTCCCAACTACTATTATTTGAATACTGAAATTCCTGGACTGCCCCTGTAAGTTTCTTAATACTCCTCACTTCTCTTCTGTAACATTTGTTCTTTTACTCAACTTTTTCACAGATTTCTTCAACATTAATTTTCTAAGTACTTCTACAAAGCTTTTTTGATCTCTGCTATCAGAATTTTAATGTCTAAGAGCCTCTTTTAAAAATCAGAATTATTACTCTTTTCCAGTAACTCCTTATTTCATGGCTGTATTATTTTCTCTTATTTCCCTGAAGTTGTTTATAATGGTTGTTATTTTCCTCTGCAAAAGATCTGTTCTCAGTTGCTCTATCCTGTTTATTTTAATCTCTACCTTTCATACATTACAGGGTTTCCTCAAATATCTAGTAATCCTCGGTCAGCTGCTCATAGTTAGGAGAAAGGACTAAAAGGTTGATTATTTTCAGTATGGGACTCCTGCCCTCCACTATGCCTGGTTGTCTTCTGCTCTAGAGAGAGTCTCTATTTTTGCCCTCTCCAAAGAATAAATTTCTGGGCTTTGCCAAAGTTAGGGGTGAAGAGCTGGGCACTTGTCAAGCTAACTGGTTAGCTCATTTTGAGAAGGAGGTCCCAGGAACCAAGGGCTTCTTCGACTGACTTTCAACCAATCCTCCTTTCACTTCCACTTCCACATGCTGCCATTCTTGAGTTTTTTTAGTCTTTTGGAGGGTAAATCAGATTATTTTCTTGATTTTCTCTGCTACTGAGTTTAGCATCCAGTCTACAATTATTCATATACTCCCTAGTTTCTAAAATTGTGTTGATTTTGTCTCCTCTCTAATTCCCCTTTACTGATCTTTTAGCAGGTTTCTGAAAGGAGAAAAAGTAGAAGTATGTGTTCATCCTACCTCTTTATTCCTGATAATATGGATTCTCATTCATTCCAACTCATTATAGATGGCTTTGTATTTTTACTTCTGTCTTTTGCATAAAAAGATACAGTAAGTCCCCTACATACGATCGAGTTCTGTTACAAGAGCGCGTTCGGAAGTCCAATTTGTTCAAAAGTCCAACACAACTAACACAGTTGGCTATATACTGCTGCTTTTATGCTTGCTTCCGGACATCCTGGGCTTGAAATAAAGAAATAAAGATACTGTACTACTGTACTCTATACAGTACTGTAAAGTACACAAAAGCACAACCACTTGTAGAGGATGCACGTACGTGACAATATACGTCAGACGTGAACTAACTTACGTGAGTGGACATGCGAACACATGTTCGCATCTTTGAAAGTTTGCAACTTGAAGTATTCGTATGTAGGGGACTTACTGTATTACAAATAAAATCTCTAAAAAGGTGAGAAACATGCTTTTATATCAGTTAACTCTCATAATGATACAGTTCCTAATGACTTCTAATTGACATCAGTCCTGATGAGTTCTGAGATCATCAGGCAGCTGTGCTCAGATCATGAAAATCACTGATTTTGCTGTTAAGTTCAGCTTTTGTTACTAAAATTCAATTATACTCATTGATTTGAAAAATATTTCAACTGACATAATTCAGAGAGCACAAGGTAAATTAATAACCTCCCACATCTATATCTGTGACATTAAATAAAATTAAACTTTAATAAAAATTAGTATAATTATTTTTCTATTCATTTGTACTAATTTTGTTTTTAGGGTTATATGATGAGGGCACCCAAGGTGGCTGTTCTCTTGCTCTCTCTACATCCCCTGTTCACCAGTCCCTGCTTCACCTACACCCTACTCACATGACTGACCTTCCCTCTTAATCATAGAGCCTAATCAGTAAATGCCTGGTCTAATCTTCAGATCAGAACATCTCCACCACAATAACTTATCAAAGGGGCAGTGAGGGGTGTGCTCCTCTGCTTGTTTCCCTGGTAACCAATGAGCCAACCTGACATCAATTCCCCCTATAACTGGTAAACACCTCCACCCATCCCCTCTCCCAGGAGTGGTCTACTGTTGCCATATCCTGCCCACTGTCTTCTGCACACAGGACCTTGCTTCAGACATGTAAGATTCTCATATCCATTAAATCACTGATGTCTCTGTTGCTGACTCTGGGTTCTTTCTTCTGTCTTGAGGCTGGGCAAGTACAGGGCATGCAGGCCTACAGGGTGTAGACCAACAAGGATTTTAAACACATAAGCTCATTTTCTTTCTTTCCTTGCCACCAAGGTTTATTGAGATATAACTGACATAAAACATTATATAAGTTTAAGGTGTACAATGTGTTCATTTGATATACTTATATATTACAATTCAGTTTTTCTCTTAATTTCTTTTTTTATATCAAAATACATGTAACGTGAAAAAGTGAAAACTTACACGAATTCCTGACATTTATAATACGTGCATATTATTTAAAAATGATTAAAAGTACTAGTGTTAAGTTTAAATTTCCAAATCAACCTGCATATATTATTCTTCTTTTTATTCTGCAACAAACAACTGTATTAAAAATAGTACAACTCTAAAACTTGGGAAGAGCAAAGTTGGAGAAAAAAGGGAACAGGATTATAGAACAAATGAACCAGGAGCTTTTACAGGATTAAAACATCACACATTTGTATATCTAAGGCTTCATTTTATTTGTAAATACTCTCAAAAAACTAAACTCAGTAAAGACTGCTTGAAATTTTGCAGTATTTTAATCAGTCTGGGTTCCTAACTCTCATTCTCTTAGAGATGACTTCATTCATCCAACAGTATTTATTCAGTAACTACTACTGTATATACCAGGTACTTATTCTTGGCACTGGAAATACAGCAGTGAACAAAGAAAACCAAAAATCTCTGCAATCATGAAACATTCATTCTAGTTTTAGATAGAGAAAACAAATATAAAGGTGATAAGTACTATAAAGAAAAACGTGGAGGTGCTAGTCCTGCAAATTTAAATGTTCCTTAGGGAAGGCCTATCTGAAAATCCACTGGTAGAGAATACTTTAACCTAGTTTTGAAGTTGTCACTTCAAAAAAACCAGTCAAAAGCCTATGATAATAAATTTTAAACAGAAAATGAAAATAAGTAAGAAGATCTTAATTTTAGGTAATAATTATAAACAAAACCCATTTCTTCTGAGACAGCTGGGACAACAAATATTGCATTGATGAACTTTTAAAAGCCAGTGTGATGACACTTGCAACAAATGTTACTGCTAAAAATTTACTTTGGGTTATATTCCCAAAGTGATATCCAGACATATACCACAATGCTCCAAAATTACTTAAAACCTTAATATCGTTAAAAAAGAGACCATTTCTCATTTTCTTTTATCCTGAATAGATGATTATCATATGGAACTAATTAGATTGTAACATCTGAACTCCTAAATGAGAAATGAGAATATCTAAACTTGACCCAGTGAAAACCCCAGTCCTCAGATTAAGTACTGGAAAGGAATAGCTGGTATCTATTCTTTTTAATTTAATAAATTTGAGGAAAATTTACCTTGCCCAGAGCGGCTTTGGCGAGAGTCTACACTTGACTGTCTTCGATCCGGTGCTTCCTCGTTCCCTCCATCTGCATAAAATTAGAGCGATCATAAGCGAATAGATAATGAAATTGATGTACCCTGGCGACATCTATATCTTAACACTACTATAGCTATCATTTGTTTTCATTTCTTATAAGCTCAATCATTAAAATATTTGAGGATTTTTCATACACAAAGCAAAGGTCCTCACCCTTACTTTTGTGGGGATGGTTTACACTCCTCTCTGAAAGTCTAAAGAAAGTGAAGGTATTTTTTCCCTACCCCCATATATATACACTCTACTTTGCATATAATAAAGCAATGTTATCTACTCTGAAGTTCATTCACAGAATTTCAATTTAAAAGCCTTGATTTAAAGCAATGTCTAAATTAATTACAGCTGCTTATTTAATCTAAAGTATCTCAAATAATCCTTAGGACTATATATTTTACTCTAATAAAATTTACATTTACATGTTTTATGAGAGATAATGGGAAAATTACATAATACATGAAAAAGCAATATAAATCAGAATCAGAAAAACTCAGAAATGAGGAGGCAGAAACCAAGAAATAATGAGAAATCAAACAAAAATCATTTCAGTAATGAAGACTATAAGAAATACAAGAGCAAACAAACACAAAAGGTCTTAAAAGAAATAGAAGGTAAGATGGAAGAAAATCTTTAACAAATTTTTTAAAAAGAAGAAATAGATTAAAAAGGATCTGTAAGAAGGGGATAAATATTGGAGGTAGGCAAAGAAGATCCAGCATAAGGATAAACATAGGAGTCCCTGAAGAAGAAAACCAAAGTGAGAAAACAGAACAAATACCGAAAGACTATAATTCAAGAAAGCTTTCCAGAGGAAAAAAAGTGGCTATATATGTGTAACATATATAGTTATATGTGTGTATAAATACATTTATACATGCACACACATATATATATACATCTATATTTGAAACTACATATTTCAAGAGCATCCTGTGTCCTACTTAATCAACTCAGATCAATACACCAAGACATTTTCTACTAAAACTAATGGACTTTAAAGGGAAAAAAAATCCTTTGGGCATTTAGGCAAATACATCACATGATTAATAAGGGAAAACAACAGAAGAAAACAGAATAATATATTTAAAACACACAAGGAAAAAAAAATTGAACCAAAGGCTTTACAACCAGTAAAACTTACCTTTAAGTATAAAGAGTAAAGAAAAACTATTACTAACATGCAAGAACTCAAGGAATATTGTTCCCATGGGCCTCTTCCTAGCTCTACCAGAAAACTAACTTTAGGCAACCAAAGTGACTAGAGAGACATTAAATAAGGACTGGTGGTGAGCATACATATACAACTGACTGTAGAATTAGACTACATGAGATGTAGAGAACAAATGTATGGACACCAAGGGAGGAAAGCGGGGGCAGGGGGGATGAATTGGGAGATTGGGATTGACATATATACACTAATATGTATAAAATAGATAACTAACAAGAATCTGCTGTATAAAAAAAATAAAAGTTCAAAGAAAAAGACTGAGAGTTTTAAATGGAGAGATTATAATATGTAATGGCTATAAGATCTGACAACGAAGATACAGTACAGCCAAAACAAATGAAGAATAAACAAAAAGTAACTGATTTCAGAAATCAAAATTGGTAATTGTAATGTTGTGACACCACTGTATTTAAAAAGAGGGATAAAGCAAATGAATAATTATGGGTACTCTAATGGTATCATCTCCTTGAGAACCAGAATTCTCCGGGCGGAAGAAAGGAACAACTATAGATATAAGAATACAGAAGAAGTTAAGTAAAAACTCTTTAGTATTGAATCTATATTGGAAACATCAGTACAGTCTTACAAGTCACATGTATGTCCTAGCTCTGTCCACTTAAAACACCTAACACCTTGATTAATCAAGTAGTACTAACCACTCCTAGGGCCCAGACTGTTATCCTGAAATGCCATTCTCCATTAAAAGAAATCAGAACTTCTTAAAGAAGCAGCTGGTTTAGCAAAGGAAAAGTACTAGATGAACTTGGAACACGCTGACATATGTAACAGTAAAGAAGCTATTAAAGACAATGTAAAATTGAGGTCACGTCAAAAAAAAAAACAGTGAAGAAGCTCATCAACATTCAAGAACTCAGGGAATATTGTCCCATGGATCTCTTCCTAGCTCTACCAGAGAACTAACTAACTAAATGTACAACTGACTATAGATCATAATGTTTTTTTTAAAAAAAAACAAAACAAACCACAGCACTACCACACTAACTGGTCACCTTCTGAGGTTGAGAGGGGCCCAGTTCATTATCTTGAAAACTGTGGAAAAGAAAGAATCAGCAATTCATCCTACATTCCCTATATAAACTGTACTAGTAGCCAAAAAGTATATGAGAGCTCTCTCTATAAAATTATTCCAAATAAATGGGAAACAAAAGATAAAATATCACCATTTCACAAACTGCAATTAATTAATATCTCTGCAGCCATCGAGCACCAATGGCTAATAACACCAAAAAAGAGAAAAAACTGGACATTATATGCCTCCTAATGATAGGAACACAACTACAGTTTTGCCAAAGCAATCAAACCTGAGTCTAGTCAAACCTCTGAAACTAGCTGTCAGTTTCCAGGAAAAACAAAGAACAGAAGAAAATGCTGAATTGTTCCTGAGTGCATAATCAACAAAATACTGATTGTGGGAAATTCTACAGGTCAAACAATCCAGGTCCCTCAACAGGTAAAGAAAAAAAATAAAGTATTATGAGGTCCTAAATTATTGTGAAACAAAAATTCATTTTATGAAAAGATAAAACTATACCAGAAATCTGTGGCATCTTATATCAGGGATCAGGATGTGTAAATACAGTCCTAGTCAATTTCCCTTCCTACTGATCATCTAATTTTTTAATGCAAATTTCTTTCTTCTCCTTTACTTGGGAATAAATTACAATGAGCAACACTTGTATTCAGGCCTGCCTTAAATATTCATTTTCCACATGGATAAAATTACATACATGCATCACATTCTCTGTTTTAACATCAAAACATGCCCTTGAAGTATGTGAGAAGTAATACGAATAAAATACAGACATTTCCCCTCACCAGGATGTCTTTCTAAATAATAAAAGGAGAAAAAAATAAAAAAACAAGGCTTCAAACAAATTAAATTTGCACGATCTGCAGTATGTCAGCGTATCAGTAAAACAACCTACAGGAAAACTACAGACAAGAAATGGTTTAAGACAGTTTTGAGTCAGCCAGCCAATGGCAAGACAAAAAGTCACCAATTTTGATACCATCATAATCTAAAATGTTTTAATTGCCTGAATTTAAAAAATTAAATTAGAACTACATTGCAGTAAATTTCAGCAATTCACTCCTCTACGACTGATATCTTAACCATGTCTTACTCTAGTGGAGGTTAGTCATAAGAGTTGAGATTAACTCTCAGGTAAAAGTAAACAGCTAAAGATTTTTTTTTAAATAATAAACTCACCATTGACCCAAGATGGTATAGAAAAAAAGTTCAAGCTCTTTAAAAGTGTCTTGTGGTATGCTATGCAATCAATGACTCCATTATCCAAAACAGCAAGACTGCAATGATGCACAGTACTTTGCATATTTTTGCTTTGCTTAAAACACAATTCCTTCAGTACAGATAAGACCTCCCACACATAATACATACATCTACGTTTATGGACAAAACAGAAGACCTTCAGTCATCAAGCAAATCAAGTTACTTGCATAAGACTCATTACCTCACCCTGAAGTGCAGAAGGGAGAAAGGGGCTGTGTCTGTGAAGTTAGAATTTACTCATCAAGCTTCAGTTAAAGACTTTCTTCAATGTTAACAGGTACAAAATTTAAAAAGACCTGACTAAAAAGAAAAAAAAAAAGACCTGATTGTCCAAGTGCTAGCTTTTAAAATTAGAGCTTAGGTTTCCTAGATTTGTTCTCATCAGAGAACACTTGTTTTTTTATCAGCAAACTAAATTAAATCCAGCAAATAATATAAAACAATACACCTTTAATAGACTTCCTCGTCCCATTATTTAAAAGGGAAAAATGTCATAGGAATATTTAATTCATAGTGTGAACAGCTTTCAACTCAGGTCATAAATGCACTAAAACAGTCTAAGTAAAAAAAAATACCAACTACATAGGGATATTCTGTATTTAGTGTTTTCCTATGAAGAAATTTAAGTTAGAGAAAGGCTTAAAAGAAAGTGTCTACTTCCAAGACAAATGTTTTCTTTCCTTCAAGTAGAAGATACTTCAAATGATTATTCTTCTCAGTCCAGGATCAAAATATTACAGTTGAAAAATAAACAACTTAAGTGACCTTGAATTTGGTAGCCCCAGCCCATCTTTAGTATTCTCAGTTAAATAATGTGCCAGAATAAATATTAGATTTTATGAATTAAGATTTTGAAGTTGATTGTCTTCAGTCCTCCTTTAGAAGTATAAATATATATGACCTTAACAGAAGGGGTGGGAAGTATTAAAACTATATACATATAATCTATTATACATATAGATTAAAGTTTTACTATTCAGATATGAACTCTGCTCTCTTTTACTATTCAGGTATGAATCTGTAAGAACTGTATACACTTAATGCCAACAAAGGGAGACATGAATTGGAGGACATATATGGAATGTAATGAAAATGCAAAAGTATGGACCAGGAACATAAGCTAGATTTGTTTATTAGCCAAGGTCCACTTATGAAGAGGAACATACAGAAGATGTTCCTTGGCTACATATGCACGATGATAACCAGAAAAGATGAAAAGCAGCTCATCTGTTTGGTGTAGAAAAGAGAAAAGAACTACAATTTGTTCAGTATCTATTCTCTGCTGGCTATGGGGTCAGTAAGGTCTTTACAACATTATCTCATTTAATACTAATAATAATTCAATGAAACAAGTAGTACGCCCATTTTTAAAAATAAATTTATTTATTTTGTTTGTTTATTTTGGCTGTGTTGGGTCTTCGTTGCTGCGTGCAGGCTTTCTCTAGTTGCGGCGAGCGGGGGCTACTCTTCGTTGTGGTGTGTGGGCTTCTCATTGCAGTGGTTTCTCTCGTTGCAGAGCACGGGCTCTAGGCACACGGTCTTCAGTAGCTGCCGCACACGGGCTCAGTAGTTGTCGCTCACAGGCTCCAGAGCACAGGCTCAGTAGTTGTGGCGCACGGGCTTAGTTGCTCCACGGCATGTGGGATCTTCCTGGACAAGGGATCAAACCTATGTCCCCTGCCTTGGCAGGCAGATTCTCAACCACTGCACCACCAGGGAAGCCCTATGCCCATTTAAATGTAAGACACATTCAGAGAAAAGTGACTTTCCCAAAATCACACTGCTAGTAAGTAGCAATCCTAAAATTTAAAGTGTCTGGTTTCAAAAACCTGTCTTCATTTCCAGACCCTCCACTGTCTTTTACTATAACAAACAAATCATTAAGATGGTGGTGGTAGTGGTTTGGAACTGAAGTGAAGAGAAGAGAACAGAAGTAGAGACCAATTAAGAGGCTACTGAAAAAACCGGACAAGGATAAACACCTGGACTAAGTGAGTAGTAGAGGTGGTGAGGAGAGGTCAGATTCTGGATATATTCTGAAGGAACAGTGGAGAGAATCTGCTGTCAGAAGAGAAAGATACAGAAAGAAGTCAGGGGTAATTCTGCTATTTGGGGCCCAAACAATGGATCTGCAATTTACTGAGATAGGAAAGACTGAGAGAGAATAGGTTTGGGGATGAGAAGAGTATATGGAGCTCAGTTTTGGACATACTAAGTCTGAGATGCCTAACAGACAAATAAGCAGAGATGGACATACATATGCCATCATTACATAAATCACATTTAAAGTGTATGACATTCCCACAAACTGGATCTAGTGACAAAACTATCTCTATCAGAGAGAAAAACTCTTCAGTGGGATTTTTTCACAGCCTCCCATTCACTGCTCTGAGGAGTTGCCTTGCAAATGTCCATTATTACTCTGTTCAGTCACACCCTAGGACAGCTCTAGCCCTCATTACTCATTTGTAATAATAATAATACCTTGCATTTAATGTGCTGCTTATCATATATATGATATGTCATAAAACATTTATGATATATTTATTGACATTTAATTATAATTTAGTAATTTGATGTATTTTATTTTATAATGTACTGCTTTATCAGATATGTATATATAGTACATTAAGTTCATGATAATTTGATACCTATCTGTGAAGTAAAGAATTAACCCAGCAGCCTTGAGTTACTCAAATCTTGTACATTCTCAGAAGGGCTTACTTGTATAACTAGCCTTTGGCTGGCTCCTAGGAACTGAGGTCTTAGAATGTTCCCTATGCTACTAACTGATTAGGGCACTGTGCATGCTTGAGGTCGTGAACCACATTATACCAGCTTGTGTGGACAGTGTGTGTAAAAAATGTGATTTATGATGAACACTTGCTTTCCTTCTGGGGGGTCTGAAGTTTCAGTAACTGCAATCAGCACTGCAGTTACCCCAATAAAAACCCTGGACTTTTAGGCTCAAGCAAACTTTCCTGGCAGAAAACATTTTGCATGTGTTTCTCCAGTTCATTGCTGGGGGATTTAGTATGTCCTATGTGACTCCACTGGGAGAGGATTCTTGGAAGCTTATACCTGGTATCCTCCAGCTTCTGCCTGATGTACCTTTTTCCTTTATTGATCCTGCTTTTTATCCCTTTGCTGTAATAAACTATAGCCTGACTATTAAATAAATAAAGAAAGAAAGAAAGAAAGTGTATGACATTCCCAAGGAAGGGAGTATAGATAGGAGACAGACAGAGAGAGAGAAAAGAGGTCAGAGGTGTAAGCCTTGGGGCTGAATTCAACATGTCGAGGCTGCAGGTATGAGGAGAGACCAGCAGATAATAAGAAGTAGTGGCCAGAGAATAGGAACAAAACTAGAAGAGTAGAGAAGTCGACTAAAGAGTTCCATGGAAGGGAAAAGATCAGATGTTGACAGGTCGAGTAATAATGAAGAGAACTGCTCACTGCATTTGTCAGTGCAGATGACTTAGTATGGGTCCTGTGGAGTGGTAGGGGTACAACCTGATGGGGTTAAGTTCAAGAGAGATTAGAAAGAGCTTCTGAAAAAGGTCTTGTCTCTCCCTAGACATGGAAGATAACCCATGGAGACCCTGGATATTCTGACTGCCATCTTGTAAACACAAGGGGAATAAACTATGGGATAAAGCTAACACTATGAAAATTATGGCAGAGAGACAGAAGACACTAAGATCCTCGTTGACACTGAATTACTGACAAAAACTACTCTATCTCTGGACTACAGTTATATAATCCAATAAATCCCCTTCGTCATATAAACCAGAGGTCAGTAAACTAGTCCATAGGCCAAATCTACCCTGCCGCCTTTTTTTGGACAGCCAGTGAGCTAAGAATGGTTTTTACGTTTTTAAATAACTGAAAAACAGTTTAAAAAATAGTATTCTGTGACAAATAAAAACTGTATAAAATTGAAATTTTAGTGCCCATAAATAAAGTTTTGTTAGAACACAGTCATGATCACTCATCTACATACTTCTGTGAAATTGATACAGTAATACCCTACTGAGTTGTGGTGGGAAACAAATGTAGTAATATAAAACACAGCATGCCATCTGGCACTAAGTAAACACTTACTAAATGATAACTGTACTCTTTATCTATCATCATCATGATCAACAACATCCTTTCACCAAAAGATGGCTTAAATGTCATTTCCAATCTTCTCTGTAAAGACTTTCTGGAGGCCTATCAGAAAGCCTCTTCTGTGCTTCCAAAGCACATTATACATATCTGTTTTATAGCACTGCCACACTGTATAATAATTATTTATATGACTATCTCTGGACTGTAAAATGTTCTAAGTGTGCCTTTGAAAGCCAGCCTTTTTCTTATTGGTATTTTCAGTGCCAACTTGGGAGTCAAAAGGTATTCCTTGAAAAGAAAAAACAACAGTTGAATTAATTTTGTCAAGAGCCAGCTCTAAAATTAATGTATTCATCAAATTAAGTTCAAGGAAAAAACCAAAAAGTGGTATTGATATGGTTTGAGATACAGTTTTAGGAGTTCAGTGTTCCTCTTTTCTTATCCAAACTATTTCTATGAAAAGAAAAGATGAGCGGCATCATTCGAAAGCACTATGACCTTATCCACCACATCTATCTCCATGATCTTTATTTATCAATAAAAATTTTCATAGGGAAGCCCAGACCCACCTAAAAGTTTATTTAGTTCCTAAGAAAACATACACAAGAGTTTCTTTAAAGAGAAAAGGAAGCATTCTACACCAAATAAAATATACTGATTAACATGCCATCAGTACTACAGCTAACACTTTTCAAAAGTATACTATAAAATATTTTCAGTTTGCCAGAATATAAAACTGCCAAGTTCACAGGTTTTAATAGACCTAGCTTGTATACTCTAAGTTAAAAAATAATAACTTCTCTATGATAAGTTATTAATTTATATTTGCCTAAGGCCTCCAAAATGTCCTAGAAAGTCTGATCTGTAGCTCAAAAAAAGTTCTGCTAAACACAGAATGTTCTGATTCTCATGATGTAGCTAATGCATCAATGATGATGACTAATAACAGGGAAACAAGGTAGACTTGCTAATTGTAAATGGAGCAATCAGCAGTAATAATGTCCGCAGTTTAAAAGTTGATTACTGTGCTTTCAAGGTGCACAATGAATATACAAAATATCAAGCCTAACACTGAGTTAAATTAATAGGGTAACTCTGTTGAAAACAAAGGTGTCTACAATTATATATTTTTTGCTTTTTTTAAAAGTAAACTTTTTATCTTAGAATAGTTTTAGATTTACAGAAAAGTTGCTAAGATAGTACAGGGAGATCTTATAAACCCTAAACCTGGCTTCCCATCTTAGATTAGTCTAGTCATTTGCCCAAACTAATCAATCAATATTGACATTATTATTTTAAAGTCCATACTTATTTAGATAGATCCTCAGTTTTTATCTAATGTTTTTTCCATTCCATGATACCATATTACATTTAGTCATCCTGTCTCCTAAGTCTCCTCAGACTATAACAGTTTATCAGACTTTCCTTGTTTTGGGTGACCTTGACAGTTTTGAGGAGTAATGGTCAGGAATTTTGTAGAATGTCCCTCAGCTGGGTTTGTTTAATGTTTTTCTCATGATTAGATTGGGATTAGACTGAGATTATAGGTTTCGTGGAGGAAGACACAGGCAAATTGCCATCCTCACCATATCATTTCAAGAATACATACTATTAATAGCATGAAACTAGTTAAATAAATATCCTACATAACTGAAAAGGAAAAAGTGAAGCTCAAGCTTCGTAGACTGTGCCAACATTAATGAAAAAAGCCATTACCTACTTGGTCTTTACTATGTCAGGCACTATGATAAATGTTTTACGAATTTATGTAGTTCAATTCTCAGTAAAACCTTATGAGACGGGACTTCCCTGGTGGCACAGTGGTTAAGAATCCGCCTGCCAATGCAGGGGACAGGGGTTCGATCCCTGGTGTGCGAAGATCCCACATGCCGTGGAGCAACTAAGCCCGTGCGCTACAACTACTGAGTCTGCCCTCTAGAGCCCGCGAGCAACAACTACTGAAGCCCATGCACCTAGAGCCCGTGCTCCGCAACAAGAGAAGCCACCACAATGTGAAGCTCACGCACCGCAACGAAGAGTAGACCCCATTCGCCACAACAGAGAAAGCCCTCATGTAGCGATGAAGACCCAATGCAGCCAAAAATTAAAAGAAAATAAAAAACAAAAAAACCTTATGAGATAAATATTCGTTTTCTTTTTACTACATCAGGAAACAGGAGTCGAGACTTTAAAGCAAAAATGGTCACAACTGTAGTGTTAGTAAGTGCAGGACCCAGGATCTGAAATGGCCTGATTCTAAGGCCTGTTCTCGTCTCCATTCTAGGTCACCTCCTTGCAAAAGGGAATACAGTTTATTCACATCTATATACAAACATACCATGACATGTTAAGGAGCTCTAACAATATGGTTGTAGGATATAAAAAAAAAAGATGAAAAATTCCAAGGTGAATTTGAAATAATCTCTGATTTCAAACTTCTTCCCCTCAAACTGGGTACTCAGTATAGCTCACTTAAATTCTTGAGCTTGATCTAACAGTTTTCTCCACATGGAGTTTCCTAGTAAGACAGATATCTCTACACATAAGTACTTCTTAGATTCACAGAATGACAGAGCCAGAAGGAATCTGGGGTTTCTTTGTTTTTGTCAATTTATTCTTTTAACATTCTGTGAAGTTGAAGCTTTAAAAAAAAGTCCAGCACAGCAATTTATAATAGTTAAAAATATAACTGAGTGTCAACAATAACTGTATATATACACACACATACTTTATTTACGTATTTAGTGTTCTTATCTGTTGAAACTGGATGCTGAAGAGCATACATATGGGTCTCAATCTTGGCTGCACATTAGAATGATCTAGGAATCCAGGGATTGTGAAAAATCCTCAATGCTCAAGCTACTCCCCCAGATCAATTAATCAAGAATCACTGAGAGTGAGACCCAGGCATGAATATTTCTTTAGAGCTCCCTGGATGATTACAAATTGCAGCCAAAGTTGGGAAACGTTAGTAGAGATTAAGTGGTGCTGTGATACAGTGATGAACTGAATCCACCAGAAATTTTCCAGGGCTAACAGACAGATGCTGTAGGTCAAAGATACTAACTACAGAGAAGGGTATGATCTCTCAATTGAGGACAAAGATTATATTCACAGGTTCACTTTCTGATACCTTCTGTTTATTTTTTATTATAATTTACTTTGGTGACTTGCACAGGGGGTTGTAGATTAAACTGGGATAGTAAAGTGGAGAAGAGTTTAACCTACAGCTAACTGGTCTGAATGTACATCTCTGCACCGGGCTTGATAAGTTACATTACTGAGATGATGATTTTATCTAAATGTAAAGTTTCCTATGATTCTAAAATCTAGAATAGCCTCTGCTTCCTCCTATTAACCTGAGTCTCAGGGAAGCCACAGCTTCTAAAGTATGAGAAGGGTTGTTCAGAAACAGAACCATATTTTATTTGGAAAGACAGACAGTAGTAAAAGAACATAGTGCATTTAGGGAAATTCAAAGAGTCTGGTATGGCTAGAGAACAGAAAAGTATGGGGAAGAGGCAGAACATAAAAGTAGAAAAGTTGGCAGAGGCAAAATCACAAACGGCATAATTACGATGATCAATTTGACCTTTATCCTTTTAAGTGTGGGGAAGAAAATGAAGGGCGTTAAGCAGGGGAGGAGCATGATCTGACTACTGTTCTGAGAAGATAAACTCGGCATGTGTATACAAGTTGGCTCTATGGGGTCACAACTAAAGGGA
>NW_006784347.1:1446062-1448932 GCF_000442215.2 Lipotes vexillifer | reverse complement strand
AAAGAGATTGCTGAAGTTAAGTTCACAGGAAAGGAAAGCCTGAGTAAATGCATTAACATTAAGAATAAAGAGGAAAAGGTAGGTTCACGGACTATTTGGGACTTAGAAGTACAAAGACTTTGTAGCCGGTTAAAAGAGCTGTTTCTAATAACTATCGTCAATTTTCTTTCCTTTTTCTTCCTTGAATCCACTCCCATCGGGCATTTGCCCACACCACCCCAGAATATTCACACTTACCAGGATCGCCTATAAAGTCCATTGCTAAATCCAATGGTCATTTCTCAGTTTTCTTATTTTTTGACTTATCAACAACACTTGATGCAGTTAATCATTCTTTTTTCCCTGAAGCTTTGTGTTCACTTAACTTCCAAGACACCACACTTCCCTATCTCTGTGTCTCCTCCTTCTCAGTCTCCCTGGCTTGTTCTTTTTCATCTCCCCCATCTCTAAATGTTGTACTGCCCCAGGGCTCAGTTTTCTAATCTGTACTCTTTGCTGTGTACATTCCCTTGGTTATATCAAACAGATCCAGGGTTTTATGTTTCATCTATATGCTGATGATTTCCAAATTTATATCTCTATCTGGACCTCATCCATGAACTAATTCCATATTTATAGAGTTACCTACCCTACATCTCTACTTTGAATATCAAATAAACATCTCAAGATTTAATGTCTTAATATTCCTCCATAAACCTGCTCCTCTCACAATCTTGTTCATCTCTGTAAACAGCAACTCCACTCTTTCAGTTGCTGCTCAAGTCAAAAACCTTGGAGTCATCCTTAACCCATCTTTTCCTCTCACACTGCACAGACAAACCAACAGTAAAACCTGTCAGCCATACATTCATAAGATATCAAAACTATCTCTCACCCTTTGCTACCGGTCCAAGCCACCTTCATCTACAACCTGGTTTCTCAGCTTCTGCCCCAGCCTGGCTTCAATCTATTCTCAACAGAGCAAGCAGAATGGTTCTGTGAAAACACAAATCAGACCATGACATTCCTCTCCTGAAAACCCTTCAAAGATTTCCCACCTTAATAAGAGTAAAAGTCAAAGTCCTTAGGTCAAGGCGTTATATGATCTGCCCCCCATCCCCTCTCTGACTTTACATCCTACTACGCTTGCCTCTCTGGCTTCTCTCTTGCTTCTGGAAGCATACTGGTTCCCCTCACTGTGCTTTAAACACTCCAAGAATATACCCATATCAAGACCTCTGCCTGGAATACTTTTCTCTCAGATATCAGTATGGCTTGTTGCTTCATCTCCTTCAGGGAGACATCTAAATGTCCCCTCAGTAATGCCTTCCCTCACCACCCCTATCTAAAACTGTACCCCCACACACACACCATATTTACACAGATAGACTTTTTTCTCCCCTCCCTGCTTAATTTTTCTTAGTAGTTATCACTAACGTATTCTACATTTTGCTTATTTATCTTAATTTTGGCCATGTTCTCCACTAGAATTTAAGTTCCATGAGGGTAAATAATTTTGTATTCACTGTTCTATCCCTCAGGCCTAGAACAGTATCTGACACATAATAGGTGCTCAAAAAATAGCTCTTGAATGAATTAATTTGCATGAGTGAAAGGAGTAAAAGGAAGAAATTCTAAGGATGTCTTAGAATTATCGATTTGAGAATTCCACTGCACTGATTATAATGTCATTAACCAAGACAGAGAATAGAAGATGGGCGATTGGGAGGGAGAAAAAATAAGCCACTGTAACCAAGGAGTCAATTAAAATTTGATTTGATCTTCACCTCTATTTAGAGCCTCATCAATTTCTAGATCTAGAACCAGGTGGAGGGAAACATGAACAGCTAGAAATGAAATTATTTAATCCCTTGAAAACCAAATTAGTCACTCTCAAATAAGAGTTCTGTACTGATTCTCAATTCTCAACCCAAATATTTATGTTCTACTTTAAAATCCATTATTCTATTAGGGAGCTCCTCATTCACCTATCTGCGTGAAAACTGGAAAGCTCCATCTACATAACAACTGTTTTTTGCAATGTGTATTTGAACGTCTTAAATATACTTCAAACTCGAAATATCCAAACGTGAAATTCTGACCTTCCCCTCACCCTTCAGACCTGATACTCTCTATCAGAGTTCCCATCTCAATGAATTCATCACCAAATACTATTGATTTTCCTTCTTAAATGTCTCTTGAATCCATCCTCCTGACTCCATATCCAACCTGTATCCATTCCTATATTGATTCTCTTCTAAATGTTTATCCACAAAGCATCTGAGTAATCATTTAGAAATGCAAATCTAGTAGTTACCCCATTTAATGTTTAAAATGTTTAAACGATCTCCCATCAGAATAGATAAAAATTCTTAACATGATCTATAAGGTTCTACTTTTCCAGCTTCATTTCTAATTAGTTCTTCCTTTGTTTTCCTAATACTGGCTTTCTTTCATTTTCTGATCTCTACTCTCAGGATACCTAGAGCAGAAACCTAAGAAACAACTACTATACACTTGTGGAGTCAGGATAAAATGGCTTTCATCCAAAATTCCTGCCTTCATATATGAGGATAAGTTTCAAATGCACTAGTAATAGAGAATGTTATGTCATATAGCTCACAATAAAATAAACCTTTATATTTATTCCTCTTACTCCCTAAAAAGAAAGATAGCTACTGACAGACTAAAACTCAAATCTCCCCTTCCCCACTTCATCCCCAAGGCACAGCATCTTTCTGTTTTGACTGATAAGTATGTTTAAATGTATTGACACTGACATGGCCACGTTAGCCCAGCGGCAATGCAAGCTTGGTCAATGAGTGTAGAACATCAGTACTACTACAGGAGCAGGCAGGGAATCAACTGGGGGAGTGCACAAAGGCCTGGCT
>NW_006784347.1:1437883-1446052 GCF_000442215.2 Lipotes vexillifer | reverse complement strand
CCTCCTCAGCAGGAACTTCCTATGAACAAATTCCCTAACTCACTGAGTACCACCCACTTCTCTTCGTCATCTGTGGGTTGCAAACAGCATCATAAATTTAAAAGTAGTGTTAGCATACAAGGGGATTATAGATACAGGGAGCCATGGTTATCAGCTAGAGATGATTTAAGTAAAAGCCCATTATAAATAAAATTGCAAAATGAAAAAAAAAATGTATTCACACTGAAAACCCAAAGTAATTAAAAAGCCCCCAAATCATACATTATCTAAATATTCTTCAATTCTTTTTCAAATAAATTATTCTTTATTTATCCAATATCTGTAAATAATACTTTGTTGCTACTGGTTTATATTTATATATACATACTTTTTTTCAAGTCCTCAGCACAATACCATGCACTTGTGAGTACCTAATCTTTATTATATTATTTGATTTTGATAGTGATGGCAATGAAAATAAAAATTCAAGATCAAAATGTTAAAGTCTGGAGCTGCCAAAGAGGCAAGAGAGTTTTTCTTGCCTCTTTGTTTCCTGGTGCATGAGGAGAGGAGATTAACAGCACCGCTTAAAGGAGCTCCAGAGACGGGCATGGGACGCTAAGGCTGCTGCTGCAGCCACCAAGAAGCCTGTGTGCAAGCACAGGTCACTCTCCACACCTCCCCTCCCGGGAGCCTGCGCAGCCCACCATTGCCAGGAACCCGTGATCCAGGGACAACTTCCCCGGGAGAACACACGGCGTGCCTCAGGCTGTTGCAACGTCATGCTGGCCTCTGCCGCCGCAGGCTTGCCCCGCATCCATACCACTCCCCCCCCACCCCCAGCCTGAGTGAGCCAGAGCCACCAAATCAACTGTTCCTTTTACTCTGTCCTGTCTGAGAGAAGAACAGACACCCTCAGGCGACCTACAGGCAGCGTGGGTCCAAATCCAAAGCTGAACCCCAGGAGCTGTGCAAACAAAGAAGAGAAAGGGAAATCTCTCCCAGCAGCCTCAGGAGCAGTGGATTAAATTTCCACAATCAACTTGATGTACCCTGCATCTGTGGAATGCCTGAATAGACAACAAATCATCCCAAATTGAGGAGGTGGACTTTGGGAGCAAAGATATGTATATTTTTTTACGTTTTTCTCTTTCTGTGAGTGTGTATGTGTATGCTTCTGTGTGTGATTTTGTCTGTACAGCTATGCTTTTATCATTTGTCCTAGGGTTCTGTCTGTCCGTTTTTTGTGTGTTTTGTTTTGCTTTACTTTTAAAAAATTATTTCGTAATAATTATTTATTTTAAATATTTTATTTCATTTTATTTTATCTTCTTTTTTTCTATTTCTTCTCCCTTTTATTCTGAGCCATGTTGATGAAAGACTCTTGGTGCTCCAGCCAGGCATCAGGGCTGTGACTCTGAGGTGGGAGAACCAAGTTCAGGGCACTGGTCCACAGAGACCTCCCAGCTCCACGTAATATCAAATGGCAAAAATCTCCCAGAGATCTCCATCTCAATGCCAAGAGCCAGCTTCACTCAACGACCAGCAAGCTACAGTGCTGGACACCCTATGCCAAACAACTAGCAAGACAGGAACACAACCCCACCCATTAGCACAGAGGCTGCCTAAAATCATAAGGCAACCGACACCCCAAAACACGCCACCAGACATGGACCTGCCCACCAGAAAGACAAGATCCAGCCTCATCCACAAGAACACAGGCACTAGTCCCCTCCACCAGGAAGCCTACACACCCCACTGAACCAACCTTAGCCACTGGGGACAGACACCAAAATCAACGGGAACTACGAACCTGCAGCCTGCGAAAAGGAGACCCCAAATACAGTAAGTTAAGCAAAATGAGAAGACAGAGAAACACACAGCAGACGAAGGAGCAAGGTAAAAACCCACCAGACCTAACAAATGAAGAGGAAATAGGCAGTCTACCTGAAAAAGAATTCAAAATAATGATAGTAAAGATGATCCAAAATCTTGTAAATAGAATGGAGAAAATACAAGAAAGGTTTAACAAGAACCTAGAAGAACTAAAGAGCAAACAAACAGTGATGAACGACACAATAAATGAAATTAAAAATTCTCTAAAAGGGATCAATAGCAGAATAACTGAGGCAGAAGAACGGATAAGTGACCTGGAAGATAAAACAGTGGACATAACTACTGCAGAGCAAAAGAAAGAAAAAAGAATGAAAAGAACTGAGGACAGTCTCAGAGACCTCTGGGACAACATTAAACACACCAACAGTCAAATTATAGGAGTCCCAGAAGAAGAAGAGAAAAAGAAAGGGACTGAGAAAATATTTGAAGAGATTATAGTTGAAAATGTCCCTAATATAGGAAAGGAAATAGTTAATCAAGTCCAGGAAGGACAGAGAGTCCCATACAGGATAAATCCAAGGTGAAACACGCCAAGACACATGTTAATCAAACTATCAAAAATTAAATACAAAGAAAACATATTAAAAGCAGCAAGGGAAAAACAACAGATAACACACAAGGGAATCCCCATAAGGTTAACAGCTGATCTTTCAGCAGAAACTCTGCAAGCCAGAAGGGAGTGGCAGGACATATTTAAAGTGATGAAAGGGAAAAACCTACAACCAACATTACCCTACCCAGCAAGGATCTCATTAAGATTTGGTGGAGAAATGAAAAGCTTTACAGACAAGCAAAAGCTAAGAGAATTCAGCACCACCAAACCAGCTTTACAACAAATGCTAAAGGAACTTCTCTAGGCAGGAAACACAAGAGAAGGAAAAGACCTACAAAAACAAACCCAAAACAATTAAGAAAATGGTAATAGGAACATACATATCGATAATCACCTTAAATGTAAATGGATTAAATGCTCCAACCAAAAGACACAGATGGGCTGAATGGATACAAAAACAAGACCCATATATATGCTGTCGACAAAAGACCCACTTCAGACCTAGGGACACGTACAGACTGAAAGTGAGGGGATGGAAAAACATATTCCATGCAAATGGAAAACAAAAGAAAACTGGAGTAGCAATTCTCATATCAGACAAAATAGACTTTAAAATAAAGACTATTACAACAGACAAAGGACACTACATAATGATCAAGGGATCGATCCAAGATGAAGAAATAACAATTGTAAATATTTATGCACCCAACATAGGAGCACCTCAATACATAAGGCAAATACTAACAGCCATAAAAGGGGAAATCGACAGTAACACAATAATAGTAGGGGACTTTAACACTCCACTTTCACCAATGGAAAGATCATCCAAAATGAAAATAAAAAGGAAACACAAGCTTTAAATGATACATTAAACAAGATGGACTTCATATTTATATGACATTCCATCCAAAGACAACAGAATACACATTCTTCTCAAGTGCTCATGGAACATTCTTCATGAGCTAGATAATATCTTGGGTCACAAATCAAGCATTGGTAAATTTAAGAAAATTGAAATCGTATCAAGTATCTTTTCCAACCACAATGCTAAGAGACTAGATATCCATTACAGGAATAAAAACCGTAAAAAATACAAACACATGGAGGCTAAACAATACACTATTTAATAACCAAGAGATCACCTAAGAAATCAAAGAGGAAAGCAGCAAACAAATGACAATGAAACAAATGACAATGAAACAAATGACAATGAAAACACGACGACCCAAAACCTATGGGATGCAGCAAAAGAAACAAATGACAATGAAAACACGACGACCCAAAACCTATGGGATGCAGCAAAAGCCGTTCTAAGAGGGAAGTTTATAGCAATACGATCCTACCTCAAGAAACAAGAAACAGCTCAAGTAAACAAACTAATCTTACACCTAAAGCAATTACAGAAAGAAGAACAAAAAAACTCCAAAGTTAGCAAAGGAAAGAAATCATAAAGATCAGATCAGAAATAAATGAAAAAGAAATGAAGGAAACAATAGCAAATATCAATAAACTAAAACCTGGTTTTTGAGAACATAAACAAAATTGATAAACCATTAGCCAGACTCATCAAGAAAAAAAGGGAGAACACTCAAATCAATAGATTAGAAATGAAAAAGGAGAAGTAACAACTGACACTGCAGAAATACAAAGGATCATGAGAGATTACTATGCCAATAAAATGGACAACCTGGAAGAAATGGACAAATTCCTGGAAATGCACAACCTTCCAAGATTGAACAAGGAAGAAATAGAAAATATGAACAGGCCAATCACAAGCACTGAAATTGAAACTGTGATTAAAAATCTTCCAACAAACAAACGCCCAGGACCAGATGCCTTCATAGGTGAATTCTATCAAACATTTAGAGAAGAGCTAACACCTATACTTCTCAAACTCTTGCAAAATATAGCAGAGGGAGGAACACTCCCAAACTCATTCTACAAGGCCACCATCATCACCCTGATACCAAAACCAGACAAAGATGTCACAAGGAAAGAAAATTACAGGCCAATATCACTGATGAACATAGATGCAAAAATCCTCAACAAAATACTAGCAAACAGAATCCAACAGCACATTAAAAGGATCATAAACCATGATCAAGTGGGGTTTATCCCAGGATGCAAGGATTCTTCAATATACGCAAATCAAACAATGTGATACACCATATTAACAAACTGAAGGAGGAAAACCATATGATCATCTCAATAGATGCAGAGAAAGCTTTCAACAAAATTCAACACCGATTTATGATAAAAACCCTCCAGAAAGTAGGCATAGAGGGAACTTACCTCAACATAATAAAGGCCGTATGTGACAAACCCGCAGCCAACATCGTCCTCAATGGTGAAAAACTGAAATCATTTCCACTAAGATCAGGAACAAGACAAGGTTGCCCTCTCTCACCGCTATTATTCAACATAGTTTTGGAAGTTTTAGCCACAGCAATCAGAGAAGAAAAAGGAATCCAAATCGGGAAAGAAGAAGTAAAGCTGTCATTGTTTGCAGATGACATGATATTATACATAGAGAATGCTAAAGATGCTACCAGAAAACTACTAATCAATGAATTTGGTAAAGTAGCAGGATACAAAATTAATGCACAGAAATCTCTTGCATTCCTATACCCTAATGATGAAAAATCTGAAAGTGAAATTAAGAAAACACTCCCATTTACCACTGCAACAAAAAGAATAAAGTATTTAGGAATAAACCTACCTAAGCAGATAAATAACTGTACGCAAAAAATTATAAGACACTGATGAAAGAAATTAAAGATGATACAAATAGATGGAGAGATATACCATGTTCTTGGATTGGAAGAATCAACATTGTGAAAATGACTCTACTACCCAAAGCAATCTACAGATTCAATGCAATCCCTATCATACTACCACTGGCATTTTTAACAGAACTAGAACAAAAAATTTCACAATTTGTATGGAAACACAAAAGACCCCGAGTAGCCAAAGCAATCTTGAGAAAGAAAAACGGAGCTGGAGGAATCAGGCGCCCTGACTTCAGACTATACTACAAAGCTACAGTAATCAAGACAGTATGGAACTGGCATGGAAACAGAAATACAGATCAATGGAACAGGATAGATAGCCCAGAGATAAACCCACACACATATGGTCACCTTATCTTTGATAAACGAGGCAAGAATATACAATGGAGAAAAGACAGCCCCTTCAGTAACTGGTGCTGGGAAAACTGGACAGCTACGTGTGAAAGAATGACACCATATACAAAAATAAACTCAAAATGGATTAAAGACCTAAATGTAAGGTCAGACACTATCAAACTCTTAGAGGAAAGCATAGGCAGAACACTCTATGACATAAATCACAGCAAGATTCTTTTTGATCCACCTCCTAGAGAAATGGGAATAAAAACAAAAATAAACAAATGGGACCTAATGAAACTTAAGAGCTTTTGCACAGCAAAGGAAACCATAAACAAGACAAAAAGGCAACCCTCAGAATGGGAGAAAATATTTGCAAATGAGGCAACTGACAAAGGATTAATCTCCAAAATTTACAAGCAGCTAATGCAGCTCAATATCAAAAAAACAAACAACCCAATCCAAAAATGGGCAGAAGACCTAAACAGACACTTCTCCAAAGAAGATATACAGATTGCCAGCAGACACATGAAAGGATGCTCAACATCATTAATCATTAGAGAAATGCAAATCAAAACTACAATGAGATATCATCTCACACCAGTCAGAATGGCCTGTATCAAAAAATCTACAAACAATAAATGCTGAAGAGGGTGTGGAGAAAAGGGAACCCTCTTGCACTGTTGGTGGGAATGTAAATTGATACAGCCACTATGGAGAACAGTATGGAGGTTCCTTAAGAAACTAAAATTAGAACTACCATACGACCCAGCAATCCCACTACTGGGCATATACCCTGAGAAAACCATAATTCAAAAAGAGACATGTACCAAAATGTTCACTGCAGCACTATTTACAATAGCCAGGACATGGCAGCAACCTAAGTGTCCATCGACAGATGAATGGATGAAGAAGATGTGGCACATATATACAATGGAATATTACTCAG
This sequence comes from Lipotes vexillifer, assembly GCF_000442215.2. Taxonomy (NCBI): domain Eukaryota; kingdom Metazoa; phylum Chordata; class Mammalia; order Artiodactyla; family Lipotidae; genus Lipotes; species Lipotes vexillifer. The sequence continues at coordinate 1,439,550 of NW_006784347.1, read as the reverse complement.
CCATAAAAAGAAATGAAATTGAGTTATTTGTAGTGAGGTGGATGGACCCAGAGTCTGTCATACATAGTGAAGTAAGTCAGAAAGAGAAAAACAAATACCGTATGCTAACACGTATATATGGAATCTAAGAAAAAAAAAAAAGGTCATGAAGAACCTAGGGGCAAGACGGGAATAAAGACACAGACCTACTAGAGAATGGACTTGAGGATATACGGAGGAGAAAGGGTAAGCTGTGACAAAGTGAGAGAGTGGCATGGACATATACACACTACCAAACGTAAAATAGATAGCTAGTGGGAAGCAGCTGCATAGCACAGGGAGATCAGCTCGGTTCTTTGTGACCACCTAAAGGGGTGGGATAGGGAGGGGGGGCGGGAGGGAGATGCAAGAGGGAAGAGATATGGGAACATATGTATATGTATAACTGATTCACTTTGTTATAAAGCAGAAACTAACATACCATTGTTAAGCAATTATACTCCAATAAAGATGTTAAAAAAAAAGATCAAAATGCTTTAAGGAAAAAATGCTATTAAAGCTAACAATATGACTTTGATATACATAACATACAAAACTCAAAAACAATATTCCTTACCCTAAACATGCCACTGGTAAGGTATGACTAGAGTATTACCAATTTGTATTTTTCTCCCAAGGAACTTTGGAAACGTGAATACAATGATGAAGTGGTTGAATAATAGAGATCATGAGGATCGAGTAGAATATAGAAATATTTAATCAAAGAATAAGCAAGGAACTGAATAAAAAACCAGAAAACAGACTTGCATAAAAATAAAGAAAGTGTGTATATGAGAAAATAGTATTATAAAACACTGGAGTTAAGGAAAGGTTACTCAACAACAAATAAGGTGGGAAAATTGTCTTTATCCATATAAGAGAAAATAATTATATCCTCTTCTCTCACCATAATCTCATCACCAAAAATTAAATGGAAAAAAAGAAAACCAAAATGTTCCAAAAATCTGAAACTGAAAAACACAACTTTAACCATTTTAAGAAAATACAGGAGTATATATTGGCAATCTTTTAAGGAAAGATTTGTGAAACAAAATGGGGGAAAAGAATGTCAAATATGAATAAATTAAAAATTTTAACTTCTATTCAACAGGAGTTTCGAGTTTTAGTCTCATAACCAAAAGCAAAGTTTTAAGACCAGATAGAGACTGAGAAATGATATCTGCCCTAAACATAACAGACTAAGGATCAATGTAAGGGTCTACAAACTTCTGTAAAGAGAACAAATATTCTAGGCTTTGCAGATCACATGTTCTCTGTTGCAACGACTCAACTCTGCCACTGTAGTGCTAAAGCTCTGTTCCAATAAAACTTTATTTATGGACACTGGAATCTAAATTTCATAAATTTTCACGTTATGACATTGTATTCTTATTTTTTTCTGAATCACTTAAAATAAATGTAAAAACTATCTGCACAAAAACAGGTGGTGGGCTGGATCTGACCCATGGGCTATAGTTTGCTGAACCCTGCCTAGAATATATAAAGAATATTCACAACTCAATAAGAAAAAGATAAATAATCCATGAGAAAATGCATAAAGGATATGAGAAGGCTGTTAACAAAAGAGGAAATGTGAAAGGCCAATAACCACATGAAAGGATATTCAGCCTTGCTAAAAATTAGGGAAA
>NW_006784347.1:1329110-1437873 GCF_000442215.2 Lipotes vexillifer | reverse complement strand
AGAGAAATTAAAGCAGTAGGGTATTACCTTTCATCTACCAGAATGGAGAAAATGGAGAAGTCTGACCATGTGAATGTTGGAAAGGATATGGCAAAACAGGAAGTCTCAAACACTTCTGAGAAGAGTATAAACTGATATAGTGACACAGGAGAGAAATTATCTAGTAAAACTGAAAATGCAAATAATCTACATCTGGTTAATTCCACTTCTAGGTAGAGCCCCTAGATAAGTATGTAAGGATATTCACTGCAGCATTATTTGTAGTAACACAAAGCAAATACTAAAATAAACTCCCAGAATAAATAAAACTCCCAGAAACTTATCTCACTGCAGCATTATTTGTAGTAACACAAAGCAAATACTAAAATAAACTCCCAGAATAAATAAAACTCCCAGAAACTTATCTCTAAATTTCACCCCATTCTAAGAATGTTTTCATTTTTTATCCCTTTTATTCTTAACTACACTGTTACTGCAAAATCATAAATAATACCCTAAGAAACTACCTGGATCTTAGAATTATAAATACAAAGATGGTTAAACGAATATTAGCAATAGTTTTTTTATTGCTTAGTTGAAAATGAATTATTCTCTATAGCGTAAAATCTTTTGTTTTTATTCTGTAAGAGTATTTGTACGTTTTCTTTAATAAAATGATGTTTCTTTATTGTCAAAGCACCTAATACAACAGTCATTCAGTCGTCAACTTACTTTACAACATTCTCCTTCAACAAAAGATATCTTAATTGCATCCAGCTCTCTACTGCAAATTTACAGTACTAATCCTTGCCAGCCATTTTGTTTTCAGTTTGTAACACTAGCCGCCAGCTGCCTTCAGCCTGACTCTATTAGCATATCGGATAATTTACGAAAGAAGCACAGAAATGGAACTAAAAGATATAGTTGGTTTGTATCAGAATATAACAATACATAGATATACTCTTTAAATATGCTTTTAAAATGATGCTTCTCTACTTCTTTTCAATATAATAATTGAAATTGTTATCTTTTAATATAAATGCTCATTACTGCTCACAGTAATTTTTCCTTCCCCCAAGTCCTATAAATGATGTTGACCTATTACTGTTTAAATATAAGACTTTTCCAATTTTAACAGAATAAACTACAAGTGTATTTTAAATATGTTCTGTAAAAGGATAAAAGGGTTGGATATTTGGTACTGTAATTTACACCTATATTCCAGCAGGCCACCTAGCCAAGAATAATAAATACTTAAAAGCTAACATATATTGTTCTCACATCTCAAGGGTGTTTCTAGTAACCAGCGGACAGCAAACAAGTCTTCACCTGTTTTGACTTGCAATAGCCTGCTGTTTGAATGTCAATAACAATGTGCCCTCACCAAGCATCACTAAAGTCTTAGATGACAAACTATCTAATGCAATTTTAATATAATAGGAAAGGGTAGGGCCAAAGAGTTTCTATTAGTGTCCTGTTGTTCTTCAGAACTCTTTCCATCCCATCCTTCCCCCTCCCCCAATAAGTTCCACTCATCCATATTTAATAAATGTTCTGAAATTATATTATTCATTAACCCACTCCACTTAACATAAAACTCCTTTTAGAGAGACTCTTCTAGCTCATTAAATAACACTATTTAGAAAGTTTGTTAACTTAATAGAATATAACACTTCCTTGAAATAACAATGAACAACAACAGAGTCTGAAGGGGATAAAAACCCACAAGGACATAAAATGCTCAAGAATAAGGATTATCAAAGTGCTTTAACAACTTCATTTTCTCTTCCAAACCCCTCCAAGGCATTCTTCTGTTTTTACTGTGATGTTAACTAACCATCCAGGCTGCTGTAGGAGCCTCTGGTTAGAATGGATTTCAAGGCTGCTGTGTCTTGTGAGGAACCAATCAGATTTCTTTGTTTCATCTGCAACATTCCATCAGGGTTATATAACATTTTAGATACATGAAACATTCTAATAATACAGTGTATTTCGATCTATAGTTAGTTATCTATTGTCACTAAATTTGGCACATGAAAATCCCTATTATTCTCCTGTGTCATTCGATAAATCAAGAAATACAGTACAGATGAAAAGGTTATATTTTCTTTTTGGGGAGAAGACAGAATGAATTTGCTTTGTCTAAAAGAAAGTTTTTGAAAATATAAAATATAAGCACTCTGCAGACTAGTAAGATTAATGCTGATTCTTCTTATTTCTGTCTACAGTAAAGTGGGTGAGGTAATCCAACACAGTAGCAAACAGCCATGTAGTTTGTTAATTCTTATCACATATAACATGTCATTAGTATAGAATAAAACATTATCAATAGATTTTAAACTCAGGCTTAATCTTTTGCTAATTTTTTTAAAGCACAGAAAAATTAAGTATTTAATATTTAAACAAATATTTCCTCAAACAAGAAAATCTGAACTCTGTATGTCATAGCCCAAATAAACACCCACAATACCAACCAAAAAAACAGTATACCAGCAGCACTGTTACCTATATGATCAGAATACTTGCAGTACACTTCTACTGGAACTACGCAAATATTCATGTTCTCTCTCTCTCTCTGCTAGAGATAATGCTGCATAACTTAAATACTGCTCTTCTGTGCTATTAATATAACAACTCAGATATTCAAGAATAAAGCCAGCTGGAACCTGTGAATCTAGTCTTTTCTTTCTTTTTACAACTCAAAGGCATCCCACATTTGATGCTTACAAATCAGCACAGGATTAAAATAGTGCCTGAATGCATTAAAAAGCTGAATCTGTTGGGTGTGGCTTAAGTAAATACATCTTGTCTCAACTGGACAGCTCCCCAGTACCATGTAGCCACCGACACCCAAAATATATGAGTACATAAGTGCTCCCGGGAGAGGGTGAGAAACTAAACCCCCATGTTTTTCTAAGCTTGATGTTCAATTGTTTCTTTACTGTACTTCTAAAATGACAGTGCCTTGAGTCAATACGGAGCATTGTTCAAGAAACCAAGGACAGAGAAATTTTACTTGTCCTATTTCCTCTCCTTATTTTATACTCACTGTGTACAACATGGCCGTTCTTACTAACAATTTGCTTTCATAAAAGAGGTAGTCATTTAAATCATGACTATGTGCAATGCAAACTCACACTGCATTACAGTCATCAATGAAATATGAAGTGCCAACTCCAGTGTTCATTCTACTTATTCTCCATCTCACCAGAGAATGCTCTACTAACGCTCTCTACTATTATAAAATGAACATTATTAGGAAAGAGACATTGCTAGGAGCTGCGACAAATATGCAACAGAAAATATAAAACCTGTAAGAGCTTACTTTTAAAAAAATCTACTATTATAGGAAAAAAACCCTTCATGTATATGTATATCTATTTTTATATATACACATTACACATATTTAGTACAAATATAAATCTGTTTATAAGCTACCATGCATGCATTTATTAAAGCTACACATGCAATATACCTGAAACTTCTATATATAGAGGGCATGCAGATTTCACAACTATACATTTTCATTCTTAAGTGGCCATAATCAAATATTAAAACAGCTAAGGATATCTGACATACTGAACTATAGCTAAGCTTTTAATCTTGTTAGACAATTTTCTCTGCTATTCAGTGTAGCAAACCCACCTTTGGATCATATTGTCGGTTATTTTTTTCCCATGCCCTCTACGTGCTGCACCATTTTGTTTGTCTTCTGGACAGTGGAGAACTCGGCAGAACAGCAGTGAAGGAGTGTACTGAAGTCAGCAGAGGCAGTGCCAGCCTCCTACTGCAGTCTCTATATTGAACGCACTCAAACCCACAGGTGCCTACGTAAAATCCTCCAGCTGCAGCCTGTAACTTCATGTTTCCTTCAGCAGCAGATCTGTATGCTACCTTCACTTTGTTTTAACCCAATAAATGGACAGCATACACAACAGTATGCATCTTTTAAAAATGCATTTTACACAAACTACTTATATTATCTCTATTAAGTAGCCAAAAATGACTGACTTTTTAAATCAGGAGGATAATTACCAAATTATGAAGATTCAGAGGAATAATCACCAAAAAAGAAATACATTTCTAACATTTTAAAAATTCTAAATTGATAATTTTTTCAAGAAAGTGTAACATTAAAAAGTAACAAGTGACATGTCTTACATCATCTTACATGAATGGCGTTACAAGTAATTTTTCACATACCATTTAAGTATATCATGAATAAATGTATAAAGAGGCCTACCTTTAACCATATCTTTTCAACAACAAATAATCCATTGATAAGAAGAAAATACAGAACTTATCTGTTAAAAGGCAAAGTGAACCTAAGTAAACCATTGTTCAAACACTGACGGATGAAACAAAAAACAGAAGCTCACAATCCTTTCACATAAACTTCAAACATACACACTCTTTTTCTACCAGGATTATAGAATTTAAAAACTGAGAGAAACCTTAAAGAAGACAAATAAATCTAACTCTCTAATTTTTCAGATGAACAAATTAAGAACCAGAGAGGCTAATGCTAAAGTACCTTTCCGAAGGTCACATAGCCAGTCAGTAGCAAAACCTGGATTTCTACCCACATCTTTTAATAAATAATTAATAACTACTGAAACTCACCAAAGATTAAATAGTAACCTGAATATTCCTATAACTATTAAATAAAGTTTGGGGTTAAAAAACCTTTATAAAAAGAAATCTCCAGGCCCAGATGGCTTCACAGGTAAATTCTACCAAACATTTAAAGAAATAACAATTCTACACAATCTCCTCCAGATAAAAGAAGGGAAACACTCCCAACTCATTTTATGAGGACAAAATCACTCTGATATCAAAGCAGACAAAAACATCACAGAAAAGTATAGACCAATATCCGTCATGAACATAGAAAGAGAAATCCTCAACAAAATATTAGCATTTCAAATCCAGTAATTTTTTTTTTTTTTTTTTTTGAGGTATGCGGGCCTCTCACTGCTGTGGCCTCTCCCGTTGCAGAGCACAGGCTCCAGACGCACAGGGTCAGCGGCCAGGTTCACGGGCCCAGCCGCTCTGCGGCATGTGGGATTCTCCCAGACTGGGGCACAAACCCGTGTCCCCTGCATCAGCAGGCAGACTCTCAACCACTGTGCCACCAGGGAAGCCCAGTAATGTATTTGTAAAAGACCCACATACACTATGACCAACAGGGATTTATCCTGGGAATGCTAAGCTAGTCAACATTTGGAAATCACTAACATAATCCATTATATTAATGATTCAAAGAAGAAAAATCACTTGATCACTTGACGTAGAAAATGCATTTAACAAATTCCAACAACCATTCATGATAAAAACTAGAAAACTAGGAAGAGAGGGAAATTTCCTCAGCTTGATAAAGAACATCTACAAAAAACCTACAGCCAACATCATACTTAGTAGTCAAAGACTGAATGCTTACCCACAAACCCCAAAGATCAGGACCAAGGCAAGAACACCCACTCTCACCACTCCTAGCCTCCATCATATTAGAAGCACGCATCAGCATATAGAGACTGGAAAAGAAAAAATAAAACTGTCCCTGTTCTCAGAAGACATTATTTTACACTTAAAAAATTCAAACAAATCTACCAAAAGCAAACAAATCCCTCCAAAAACCTGTTAAAACTAAGTGAGTTTAACAAGGTCACAGAACGAAGTCTAAAAAAAATCGTTTTTTAATTAAGTTATTTATTTAGACTTTTATATATTAGCAATGTACAATTAGAAACAAACATGTTAAACACACAATAGCTAAAAAAAAAGGAAAAGAAAAGAAATAGTTATAAATCTAACATAACAAATACAAGATCTGTATGGCAGTACTAAAGAGTGCTGATGAAAGACATCAAATAAGACCTAAATAAATGAAAAACATATGTTCATGAACTGGAAGATCCCACATGGAAAGATTTCAATTCTACTCCAACTGGTCCACAGACTTAATGCAATTCTAACCAATATCCCAAAAGGATGTTTTTATAGATAAAGATTCTAAAATATATACAGAAAGGTAAAGGATCTAAAATATCTAAAACACGTTTGAAAAACAACAAAATTGTAGGAATCACACTACCCTGTTTTTTTTTTGTTTTTTTTTTTTTCCTTGTGTTATGCGGGCCTCTTACTGTTGTGGCCTCTCCCATTTGCGGAGCACAGGCTCCGGACGCGCAGGCTCAGCGGCCATGGCTCACGGGCCCAGCCGCTCCGCGGCACGTGGGATCTTCCCGAAACGGGGCACGAACCCGCGTCTCCTGCATCGGCAGGCGGACTCTCAAGCACTGCGCCACCAGGGAAGCCCACACTACCCTGTTTTTAAGACTTACTATAAAGCTACAGTAATCACAACAGTGTGGTATTGGCAAATTGATAGAAACAGACCAGTGGAACAGAACAGACGGTGGAGAAACAGACCTGTTCGACAAATACGGTCAATTGATTTGTGACAATGGTGGAAAAGCAATTCAAAGGAGAAGGTATAGCCTCTTCAACAATGTTGTTGGAACAACTGCATATGCAGATGTAAAAAAACAAACATACACATCAACTTTAACCTCAGACATGATATTAAAAAAAACTCAAGGGACTTCTCTGGTGGTGCAGTGGTTAAGAATCCGCCTGCCAATGCAGGGGACATGGGGTCAATCCCTGGTCTGGGAAGATTCCACATGCCGTGGAACAACTAAGCCCGTGCACCAGAACTACTGAGCCTGCACTCTAGAGCCCGCATACCACAACTACTGAAGCTCGTGTGCCTAGGGCCCATGCTCTGCAACAAGAGAAGCCACCACAATGAGAAGCCCACTCACCACAACACAGAGTAGCCCCCACTTGCTGCAACTAAAGAAAGCCCACACACAACAACGAAGACCCAACGCAGCCAAAAATAAATAATTTTAAAAAAACTCAAAAAGGATCATAAATCTAAATATAAAACTTAAGGAAAAAATAGAAGTCTTTATGACCAGGTTAAGCAGAATTTTTAGATATATACCAAAAGCATGATCCACTTTTAAAAAAAAAAGATAAATTGAACTTCATCAAAATTTAAAACTTTGTTCTGCAAAAATCACTGTTGCGAGAATAAACAAAACAAGCAAGTCACATATCCAACAAAGGATCTATATCTAGAATATACAATGAACTCTCAAAACTCAAGAGTAAGAAAATGAACAATCTAATTAAAAACTGAACAAAAGATCTAAACAGACACTTCACCATAGGGGATATACAAAAGGAAAAATATGCACAGGAAAAGATGTTCTACGTCATTCACCATTAGAGAACTGCAAATTAAAACCACAATGAGATACCGGTACACATTTAATAGAGTGGCTAAAATAAAAAATTTATATATTGACAATATCAAGTGCTAGCAAGGATGTGGAACAACTGGAACTCTCATACATAGCTGCTGGGAATCAACATGATACAGCCACTCTGAAAAATAGCTCGGCAGACATTTCCTGAGATCCTCACACCACGCTGCTTCTTTATGCCACAAATACCCTGCCTTCAGGGAGGCAGATTCGACATTCGTTCTCCCATTTCACCCCCTGCCTGTCTTGTGAATAAACCCTCTCTTTGCTGCGAACCTCTACATCTCAGCATCTTGGTTTGTGGAATGTCAGGCAAGAGCAACCTAGTTTGGTAACACTTGGTTGAATGGCAAAACTGCCATGTGGCTGACAGGGTCTTGGTGCTCTGGCCGGGTGTCAGGCCTGAGCCTCTGAGGTGGGAGAGCAGAGTTCAGGACGTTGGACCACAAGAGACCGCCCAGCCACACATAATATCAACTGGTGAGAGCTCTCCCAAAGATCTCTGTCTCAACACTAAGACGTAGCTCCACTCATTGACCAGCAAAATCCAGTGCTGGACAACCCATGCCAAACAACTAGCAAGACAGGAACACAACCCAACCCATTAGCAGAGAGGCTGCCTAAAATCATAATAACTTCACAGACACCCCAAAACATACCACAAGATGCACTCCTGCCCACCAGAAAGACAAGATCCAGGCTCATCCACCAGAACACAGGCACTAGTCCCCTCCACCAGGAAGCCTACACAACCCACTGAACCAACCTTAGCCACTGGGGACAGACACCAAAAACAACGGGAACTACAAACTGGCAATCTGTGAAAAGTAGACCCCAAACACAGTAAGTTAACCAAAATAAGACAGAGAGATACACAGCAGATAAAGGAGCAACGTAAAAACCCACCACACCAAACAAATGAAGAGGAAATAGGCAGTGTACCTGAAAAAGAATTCAGAGTAATGATAGTAAAGATGACCCAAAATCTTGGAAACAGAATGCAGAAAATACAAGCAACGTTTAACAAGGACCTAGAAGAACTAAAGAGCAAACAAACAATGATGAACAACACAATAAATGAAATTAAAACTTCTCTAGAAGAAATCAATAGCAGAATAACTGAGGCAGAAAAATGGATCAGTGACCTGGAAGATAAAACAGTGGAAATAACTACCGCAGAGCAGGATAAAGAAAAAAGAATGAAAAGAATTCAGGAGAGTGTCAGAGACCTCTGGGACAACATTAAACACACCAACATTCAAATTATACGGGTCCCAGAAGAAGAAGAGAAAAAGAAAGGGACTGAGAAAATATTTGAAGAGATTATAGTTGAAAATTTCCCTAATATGGGAAAGTAGTTAATCAAAAGAAAGGGACTGAGAAAATATTTGAAGAGATTATAGTTGAAAATTTCCCTAATATGGGAAAGGAAATAGTTAATCAAGTCCAGGAAGTACAGAGAGCCCCATACAGGATAAATCCAAGGAGAAAAACGCCAAGACACATATTAATCAAACTATCAAAAATTAAGTACAAAGAAAACATATTAAAAGCAGCAAGGGAAAAACAACAAATAACACACAAGGGAATCCCCATAAGGTTAACAGCTGATCTTTCAGCAGAAACTCTGCAAGCCAGAAGGGAGTGGCAGGGCATATTTAAAGTGATGAAAGGGAAAAAACTACAACCAACATTACCCCACCCAGCAAGGATCTCATTCAGATTTGACGGAGAAATTAAAACCTTTACAGACAAGCAAAAGCTAAGAGAATTCAGCACCACCAAACCAGCTTTACAACAAATGCTAAAGGAACTCCTCTAGGCAGGAAACACAAGAGAAGGAAAAGACCTACAAAAACAAACCCAAAACAATTAAGAAAATGGTAATAGGAACATACATATCAATAATTACCTTAAATGTAAATGGATTAAATGCTCCAACCAAAAGACGAAGACTGGCTGAATGGATATAAAAACAAGGCCCTTACATATGCTGTCTACAAGAGACCCACTTCAGACCTAGGGACACATACAGACTGAAAGTGAGGGGATGGAAATGGAAATCAAAAGAAAGCTGGAGTAGCAATTCTCACATCAGACAAAACAGATTTTAAAATAAAGACTATTACAACAGACAAAGAAGGACACTACATAACGATCAAGGGATCAATCCAAGAAGATATAACAATTGTAAATATGCACCCAACATAGAAGCACCCCAATACATAAGGCAAATACTAACAGCCATAAAAGGGGAAATTAATAGTAACACAATAATAGTAGGGGACTTTAACACCACACTTTAACCAATGGACAGATCATCGAGAGTGAAAATAAATAAGGAAACATAAGCTTTAAATGATACATTAAACAAGATGGACCTAATTGATATTTATAGGACATTCCATCCAAAAAGAACAGAATACACTTTCTTCTCAAGGGCTCATGGAACACTCTCCAGGGTAGATCATATCTTGGGTCACAAATCAAGCCTTGGTAAATTTAAGAAAACTGAAATCGTATCAAGTATCTTTTCTGACCACAATGCTATGAGACTAGATATCCATTACAGGAAAAAAACTGTAAAAATTACAAACATATGGAGGCTAAACAATATGCTACTAAATAATCAAGAGATCACTGAAGAAATCAAAGAGGAAATCAAAAAATACCTAGAAACAAATGACAACGAAAACACAACGACCCAAAACCTATGGGATGCAGCAAAAGCGGTTCTAAGAGGGAAGTCTATAGCAATACCTCAAGAAACAAGAAACAGCTCAAATTAACAATCTAACCTTACACCTAAAGCAGTTAGAGAAAGAAGAACAAATAAAACCCAAAGTTAGCAGAAGGAAAGAAAATATAAAGATCAGATCAGAAATAAATGAAAAAGGAAACAACAGCAAAGATCAATAAAACTAAAAGCTGGTTCTTTGAGATGATAAACAAAATTGATAAACCATTAGCCAGACTCATCAAGAAAAAAAGGAAGAAGACTCAAATCAACAGAATTAGAAATGAAAAAGGAGATGTAACAACTGCCACTGCAGAAATACAAAGGATCATGAGAGATTATTACAAGCAGCTATTTGTCAATAAAATGGACAACCTGGAAGAAATGCACAAATTCTTAGAAAAGCACAACCTCTGAGACTGAACTAGGAAGAAATAGAAAATATAAACAGACCAATCACAAGCAGTGAAATTGAAACTGTGATTAAAAATCTTCCAACAGGGCTTCCTTGGTGACGCAGTGGTTGAGAGTCCACCTGCCAATGCAGGGGATACGGGTTCATGCCCCAGTCCAGGAAGATCCCACGTGCTGCGGAGCGGCTGGGCCCGTGAGCCATGGCCGCTGAGCCTGTGCTCCGCAACAGGAGAGGCCCCAAAAGTGAGAGGCCCGTGTACCGCAAAAAAAAAAAGAAAAAAAGAAAAACAAAAATCTTCCAACAAACAAAAGCCCAGGACCAGATGGCTTCACAGACGAATTCTATCAAACATTTAGAGAAGAGCTAACACCTTCTCAAACTGTTCCAAAATATAGCAGAGGGAGGAACACTCCCAAACTCATTCTACAAGGCCACCATCACCGTGATACCAAAACCAGACAAAGATGTCACAAAAAAAGAAAACTACAAGCCAGGTATCACTGATGAACACAGATGCAAAAATCCTCAACAAAATATTAGCAAACAGAATCCAACACCACATTAAAAGGATCATACACCATGATCAAGTGAGGTTTATACCAGGAATACAAGGATTCTTCAATATATGCAAATCAATCAATATGTATGGTGATACACCATCTTAACAAACTGAAGGATAAAAACCATATGATAATCTCAATAGATGCAGAAAAAGCTTTTGACAAAATTCAACACCAATTTATGGTAAAAAACCCTCCGGGAAGTAGGCATAGAGGAAACTTACCTCAACATAATGAAGGCCATATATGGCAAACCCACAGCCAACATCGTTGTCAATGGTGAAAAACTGAAACCATTTCCACTAAGATCAGGAACAAGACAAGGTTGCCCACTCTCACTGCTATTATTCAACATAGTTGAATATTCCACATAGTTTTAGAAGTTTTAACCACAGCAATCAGAGAAGAAAAAGAAATAAAAGGAATCCAAATAGGAAAAGAAGTAAAGCCATCACTGTTTGCAGATGACATGATACTATACATAGAGAATGCTAAAGATGCTACCAGAAAACTACTAGAGCTAATCAATGAATCTGGTAAAGTAGCAGGATACAAAATTAATGCACAGAAATCTCTTGCATTCCTATACACTAATGATGAAAAATCTGAAAGAGAAATTAAGGAAACACTCCCAATTACCAATGCAGCAGAAACAACAAAAAACTTAGGAATAAACCTACCTAAGGAGACAAAAGACCTGTATACCAAAAACTATTAAGACACTGATGGAAAAAGTAAAGATGATACAAACAGATGGAAAGAGATTCCATGTTCTGGATTGGAAGAACCAGCATTGTGAAAATGACTATACTACCCAAAGCAATCTACAGATTCAATGCAATCCCTATCAAACTACCATTGGCATTTTTCACAGAACTAGAACAAAAAATTTCACAATTTGTATGGAAACACAAAAGACCCCTAAGAGCCAGAGCAATCTTGAGAAAGAAAAACAGATCTGGAGGAATCAGGCTCCCTGACTTCAGACTATACTACAAAGCTACAGTCAGCAAGAGAGTATGGTACTGGCACAAAAACAGAAATATAGATCAATGGAACAGGATAGAAAGCCCAGAGATAAACCCACACACATCTGGTCACCTTATCTTTGATAAAGGAGGCAAGAATATACAATGGAGAAAAGACAGCCTCTTCAATAAGTGATGCTGGGAAAACTGGACGGCTACATGTAAAAGAATGAAATTAGAACACTCCTTAACACCATACACAAAAATAAACTCAAAATGGATTAAAGATCTAAATATAAGGCTAGACACTATCAAACCCTTAGAGGAAAACATAGGCAGAACACTCTATGACATAAATCACAGCAAGATCCTTTTTGACCCACCTCCTAGAGAAATGGAAATAAAAACAAAAAACAAATGGGACCTAATGAAACATAAAAGCTTTTGCACAGCAAAGGAAAATATAAACAACACAAAAAGACAACCCTCAGAATGGGAGAAAATATTTGCAAACGAAGCAACTGACAAAAGATTAATCTCCAAAATATATAAGCAGCTCATGCAGCTCAATATCAAAAAACAAACAACCCAATCAAAAATGGGCAGAAGACCTAAACAGACATTTCTCCAAAGAAGATATACAGGTTGCCAACAAACACATGAAAGGATGCTCAACATCACTAACCATTACAGAAATGCAATTCAAAACTCCAATGAGGTGTCACCTCACACCAGTCAGAATGGCCATCATCAAAAAATCTACAAACAATAAATGCTGGAGAGGCTGTGGAGAAAAGGGAACTGTCTTGCACTGTTGGTGGGAATGTAAATTGATACAGCCACTATGGAGAACAGTATGGAGGTTCCTTAAAAAACTTAAAATAGAACTACCATACAGCCTAGCAATCCCACTACTGGGCATATACCCTGAGAAAACCATATTTCAAAGCGTCATGTACCACACTGTTCATTGCAGCACTATTTACAATAGCCAGGACATGGTAGCAACCTAAGTGTCCATCAACAGATGAGTGGATAAAGAAGATGTGGCACATATTTACAATGGAATATTACTCAGCCATAAAAAGGAACGAAATTGAGTTATTTGTAGTGAGGTGGATGGACCTAGAAATCTGTCATACAGAATGAAGTCAAAAAGAGAAAAACAAATACCATATGCTAACACATATATATGGAATCTAAAAAACAAAAAGGTTCTGAAGAACCTAGGGGCAGGACAGGAATAAAGATACGTAGAGAATGGACTTGAGGACACAGGGAGGGGGAAGGGTAAATTGGGATGAAGTGAGAGAGTGGCATTGACATATATACACTACCAAATGTAAAATAGCTAGTGGGAAGCAGCTGCATAGCAAAGGGAGATCAGCCCGGTGCTTTGTGACCGCCTAGAGGAGTGGGATAGGGAGGGTGGAAAGGAGACACAGGAGGGAGGGGATTTGGGGATATATGATACGTATAGCTGATTCTCTTTGTTATACAGCAGAAACTAACACAACATTGTAAAGCAGTTATACTCCAATAAAGATGTTTAAAAAAAAACAGCGTGGCAGTTTCTCATAAAGTTAAACATAACCTTACCATAAAATCCAACAATCTCACTCCTAGGCACTGACCCTAGAGAAATGAAAACTTATGTTCACACAATACCTGTCCATGAATGTTTATAGTGGCTCTATTCGTAACTGCCAAAAAATGGGTAACAACCCCAATGGTCTTCAGTGGGTGAATGAATAAATTTACTGTGATACATCTATACAATGGCATTCTACTCAGCAATAAAAAAAAAAAAAAAAAACTATTGTTGGACCAACTTGGATGAATCTCAAAGGCATTATGCTGAAGAACAAAGCCAGTCTTAAAAGGCTATATTATTCCATTTTCCATTAAATGACATTCTTTAAAAAAAAAAAACAAAAAACAAAGAGAATAAATAGCTCATTCGTTTCCAGGATCCGGGGTTGGGTAAGGGTATGACTAGAAAAGGATATCATAATACAACCTGTACCATCATGTATACTAATTGTAGTGGCAGCTACACACATCTATACGTGTTAAAATTCACTAAATGTTACACACACACAAAGTAAATTTTACCTTATGATAAGTTTTTAAAACTTTACCCACTACTACAGAGGTTCTAAGATCTCTTACTCTGCCCCCTTCTCCAGGAACCTAACTCATGTGTCTAACTTCTCCTGGTTATCCCATCATCACCTCAAACTTAGTATCTCTAAAACTGATTTCATTACATTTCCCCACAAACCTCAAATGAATGGCAACCACAATTCACCCAGTCACCTAAGCCAGAACATGGGTGCCGTCCTTGCATAAGTTCTGTGAGTTACTATGTAACTAGGACAGTAATTTGATCTATAGCACTACTGTATCTCCAGTAACTCTAACTGTATCCAGCACATAGCAAGTGCTCAGTCAATATTTTTGTTGAGGGAATGAATAAATAAGACCAGGGCTCTTTCTTCATTGGACCCACACCCAACCTATCAAGTTCAGTTGATTCTTTCTTGACATCCCCCCATCCCCACTGCCACCCTCTTATTTTAGGCTCTCATCACTCCCCCGCTGGTTACTGCTGCAATCACTCCTAAGGATGACGTGTTGCCTGCCCACCATCACACACACACCCTTTCTGCAAACTGCCCTTTACCAATCCTCATTCCATCTGCTAATTGTCAAGCTCTCTCACAACTTCATGCCTTTATATGTGCTGTATCCTCTGCCTGAAACTTACTTTTCTCCATTTATCAAAGTGGCTAACTACTAATTAGGTCCAACAATAGCCACTACCTCCTCCAAGAATTGTTCTATTTCCCAGTCTGAGATGGAGTCCTTCCTCTGTACTCCAATAGTATCCTGTGCAGAACTTTATCCTAATACTTCTCACACTATTTTAATAGTACTGGATTACTTGTACCATACAGTCAAATCTAATAGGGACGATGTCTTATAGCTCTAAGCAAACTGTATCCCTCAGGACTTTACCTGGCCCACAGCAGGCACTCACTATATAATCAGGGATGAAAAGACAGAACACAGAAAGGGAGGAAGGAAAGAAGCATCTAAATAGTATCTAATAGTACTGTAGCCTCAGAGTATGAAGTGACTGGAAGGTTAACAGAGTGGAGATTTACTAGCAATATGGCCAACAGTCTCTAAGATAGGAACAAAGAAGAATGGCAAAGTAACACAATACTCTGAGTAAAGAAATGGCTGATATGAAAAATATCAGAGGTAATGGAATGAGGCTTGAGGTAAATTTTTAGAGCAAAAAAGTAAAGCTAGGCATTATTTTGAAAAAAATAATTTTTTACTCAATATTGTCCTTCTCCCAGTAAACATCCCTTTTCAAGCAGCCAAGTTTTTTGTGGTTAGGTGACAGCAAGAAAGCAGACAATCTGTTCCAAATATTTGACCTGGCCCTTTACAGACACAAAAAGGCTTCCAATCGGGACTTCCCTGGTGGCATACTGGGTAAGACTCCACACTCCCAATGCAGGGAGCCTTGGTTTGATCAGGGAACTAGATCCCACGTGCATGCCACAAGTAAGAGTTCGCATGCCTCAACTAAGGAGCCTGCGTGCCACAACTAAGGAGCCCACCTGCTGCAACTAAAACCCCACACCATCAAATAAATTAATTAATTTTTTTTAAAAAGTCTTCCTATCATTAAAAAAAATATTCAGGAAAAAAATTTAGAGCAAATTTCCCATCCACTCTTACTCTAAACTAGAAAAGAATTCCCCTGGCCAAGAACAATCACAGAAATCTGTCTTCTGAGATGATCGGTGGGTTTATTTCCCAGGCAAAGCTTCTCATACAGTAAAATCCTATGGTTCAAGGCCCAGTCCTCAACCTTGTAGGTCAGAAACCAAGTCTTTAAAGATTTTCAAAGTGGATAAAACTCAAAGATTGAGTCACACCATAACAGCTCTATATCACCTGCAAACTTCATAGCAAAATACTAGTATTACTGACAAATGTAAGAAGGTCCTGTCTTTCCTATTTCGAGGCAAGTATGGGCTTGTCCTTCTAACTCTTGGCATGGGAAACACCACTAATTTTAAAAATAAACAAAACTCATAACTAGGTTAGTAAAACAAAGTGGTGGACTCCTCGGGTTGCCTACCCAACCCCTTCTTTCATACTAACAGAATCCCAATTTTATTTTTGGTATTTGCTTCAAGGGAGGCTGGCTCTCTCCCTAGCCTCAGAGCCAAACTTTAATTAGTAAATGAATCTTAAGAACATCAGCTGCAATTCCATTAACTGGTATAAGAAAGGTTATGTGCTAAAATTTGGCCAGTGGGACGTGAGGCAAATGCGAGAGAGAGAGAGAGGTAGCTTTCAGGAAAGTTTTTCTTAATCTTAAAGATGGACCCAAGAAAGGGGCAGCTGTTCTACCAGTCTTTGAACAATGCTGTGTGGGTATACAAGTTGAAAGTATGGCAGTCCTCGCGCAGCTATGCAAGGATAAGCCTGAGAAGAATAACCAAAATTCTAAAAATGGCAGGGCAGAAAGTTGGAAAGAAATTGGGTCCTTGATGATGCTATCGAGCTTCAGAATTAACTTATCTATAATCACCACACCTCTGAAATTCTTTATTATGTGAACTAATAAATCCCCTTCATATCTCAGTCATTGTAAATTGGATCTTTGGTAATTCTAACCACTCTGTTACAAGAGCAAATAAAAATGACCAGGGAAATGACTATAGAATCTAATCAAATTTAAATTTTAACATAAAATTATTATTTCCTCTAGAAATCTCAAATTTAATAAATATGGAGCAGAGGTACTAAGTTTAAATGTTAAAATCTTTCTTTACTTACCAGTTTAAAATCCTGCAATGGCTCACTTGAGGCTTTAAGGATATAATCTGAACTCTTTAGCTGGGCATACAAGACACTGCATTAACTGATGTGTGATTAACTGTTCATTTTTTTTTAAGCAGTTTTCTAACTCACCCTAGGTTCTGGGAATCAAGAATTCTTGTAGTTGCTAGAATGCACCATACAGTCTCCTATCTTCGTCTACTGGCAAATGAGACTTTCTCTATGTAGACCCCTAACGCATACTTATCCTTCAAAGTTCAACTTGCATTCCCTTCTCCTCCCTGCCTCTCGCCCAACTGCTGTCACTGTTGGTTTAGCAAGCTCTCTCCTCTATTAGACTTTGAGTTCCCTGGGAGTAGCAACTGTTTCCAACATGTATCACAATGACTGATACACAGTAAACACTAAAAATATCTTTGTGGAATGATTTAATGAACCACGTTTGGGGGCAGTCATAAGTTCCTTCCATTGCAGTACTGGATGATGCAGATTTATAAAATATATCCATCATCACATCAAGTTCTATTAAACAGCACTATTAAAGGGTTGTTAATTTGTTTTAAAATGACTTAAAACCAGTTTTATCTGACTTTTAAAAGAATAACAAAACATAAGACAAAATAATGTTAATAACTTTTTAAGAAAATTCATGCTATGTGACAAACATTTATCACGAAACAATGACCAAGGATAAAAAAAATGGATAAGAGATGTCTCTGTTCCCAATAACGTTCTTGGTCTGATCACAGACCATTACCTAAATGCTTTACAATAGCCATAAATGATATTTACCATTCCTAATCAAAACTATAGGTGCCCTAAAATAAAATCTTTAGTGAGCAAAAAGGAAATCATCCCACAATTTTCACATATTACACATATTTCACATTAATGTAGACTAATATATGAGTGTTTGATTAAAGTGTTTAATATAGTGCAAGAAACATAATATTCGATAAATGCATGCTAAATCTGAATCAACTTTATGCAGAGATGAACAAAGTATTTTTCTAAGTTTTATATCTTTATGTACATATACCACAGATTCATCTGAGGAAAGTAAAACCATATTTGTTACAGAAATAAAATTAGTATCATAGTTATAAATTATCAACTCACAATGTATAACTGGTACCCATATTTAAAATGTTTTCATGACAAACAATCAGAAAAAATGTGAGAGCAAAAAAATAATCAGAGAGCAAAAATGCATGTAGTTTAAAATAAAATCTCTCTCAACTACCAAAAGAAGTCACCAAACTCTTGGCTACTTTCTGCTTTGATACAATCATTAGCAACTTAAGATCTGTTAAAAACTGACCTGCTACTTCAAAGAAAATACATTTAGTAGTGTTCAGATCTCAACTTAGACTTAATTCCATTACTAATTGTCTCATTTACTCAGAGACAGCAACATATGAAGAGTGAGAATTCAATTGCTTCTACTCCTATGGCTGTCTACTAGCTATAGATACCTGGGAAAGTCTTTTTATCTTGGACAAGTCTTTTTATCTTGGACAAGTCTTTTTATCTCTCATCAGTAAAATGTAGAGTTATTTGCTATACAGATTAAATGAGGTAATAACACGTTAAAGTCTTTTCCTTTTGTGAACCATAGAACACATACAAATGTAAGGTAACTGTTACTCAATACATGTTTTATCGAAGACAAGAAATTTAACCAAATAACCTCTTAGGTTCTCTTTCAATGAAATATAGATATATAAATGTAAATATAATGACAGTATGAACTGATGGAGGGTAAAAAGGCAGTGAGCATTTCTTACCCTTAGGATAATTAAACTGTATTAGGGAAGCATTTCTAGAAAGTTTATATGCAATAAAAGGCATTACATTATTAAGTTTCACATTAGGGATAAACACTACAGTACCTGAGACACAAGAGTGATCACTGTGAACCTGAATAAGATATAAGCTGGACTTTAATGATTGACTGGGTAGTATTTAAAGAGGTGACTTAAGTATAAATGGCAGGTTTATTCCAGACAGAGTGAATGTCATGATCAAAGGGTCACAGAAAATACAAAGCATTAAGAAGATCGACTTGGATAAAGTAGAAAGTTTCTGAGTAAGAGTTATAGGGAATAAGGCTAGAGAAGTTAGGTAAGGTCAGGTGCCAAGCTAAGAATTTTCTAATTAAGAAAATTAATATGGCAGCAGGATGAGAGTAGGGCAAGTGCTGGTGAGTCAGAGAAAACAGTATATTTATTCATTTGCTCAACAAATAATTATTGATCTACTAATTTCCAGGCACTATTCCTGATTCTGGGAATAATACAGTCAATGAATCTGTAAGACTTACTTTTATTAAGGAATGCAAACAATAAACAAAACCATGCAAACAAAGTAAAATACCTCGAAGAGTGATATGTGCAATAAAGATAGAAAGGGTAACTGGATGGAGTTTGAATGTGGTGGGGACTGAGAAGGAAGACTGGTGAGGAGACTGAAAGACCAGTGACTATTAAAAAAAGAAAGCTGTATGCATGTGAGGGGCAGACGGTACATGGGAAATCTCTGTATCTGTCCCTCAATATTGCCATGAACCTTAGTGGTCTAAAAAAAAAAAATCTATTAAAAAAAAAAGAAGGAGACTGGGGAGGCAGGCAGTGTTTATATTATCAAGGGCTCTATAAGCTTTTTTTTTTTTTATATTTATTTATTTGGCTGCACTGGGTCTTAGTTGTGACACGCAGGATCCTTTAGTTGCGGCATGCAGGCTCTTTGCTGTAGCATGTGGGATCCAGTTCCCCGACCAGGGATCAAACCGGGGCCCCCTGCATTGGGAGTGCAGAGTCTTAACCACTGCCCTGCCAGGAAGTCCCAAGGGCTCTATAAGCTTAGTGAAAGACTTTAAACTTTAATCTAAAACCTACTGAAATCTATTGCAGGGTTCTAAGATTAACACTGATATAATATGATGAAGTTGATTTAAGATCACTAAAGCCATTTACTAAGTCAAAGCATGGGCAGTAAGAGGAAGACTGGTCTACCATAGGCAAGTACACCTGAAATAACACAATATGATAAGTCAACTATACTTCAATAAAAATAAATTAAAGGAATAAATTAAAAAATAAAAAGAACAAAAATATGGGAAAAAAGAGAAATCAGCGAATTTTTTTAATGACTGTGTGAACTGGCTTGACAGTATAGAACAGGGACCACCAAATTTGTCCAGAATGGGCCAAATAGTAAGTATTTTAGTCTCTTTCCAAACTATAGAATTCTGCTTTTATAGAATGAAAGCAGACACAGACAACATATAAACAAATGATTATGGCTATGTCCACACAAAATTCTACTTACAAAAGCAGGTGGTAGGCCAGATTTAGCCTGGAGGCCATGGTTTGTCAACTCCTGGTATAGAAAGTGAAGGAACCCCAGATTCAAAGCTAGTTCTCCCTGTCCACTGATACTCCACACAAGACTTGTACCAAATTCAGGGAGGCAACAATCCAGGAGACTGGAAGCTTGACAATAATGTTGAGCAAGATCTCATAATGAGATGATACTTAGATCCCAGAGTCCTGCTAAAGGGAGAGCACTGACATACACACAGAACAGACCTCAACCTAGACATCTGAAACACATGTGAACTGAAACAAACTAAACTGCAACCTAGCCCTTATCCACCTGAACCCTCCATCAGATCCAAGAGAGCAGACCCTCACCATAGCTGTCTTACATAGGAAAAAGGTTTCCCTCTCTACACGCTGACGAAAATTCAATTAACTATCAAGTTAAGAAGAAAAAAGAGAATTTTATTCAAGCCAAACTGAGGATTATAACCCAGGAAGCAGATTCCCAGAAGCTCTGAGAACTGTTCCACCTGTTAGAAGTTGAAGGCATAGTCATATACATTTTTGAGACAAAGGATCACAGATCAAAATGATATACTGATTTTACATAAAGTTCACCAAGGATACACAGTGCAGGTAAACATGTACAAAGCAAACAGCAAGGCATCATGACCCCTACAGAGCTGGGAAAGAACACTATTGTTTTAAAAAATTACATTGCTAGTGTCAGAAGGAAGAAAAAAAATTTACCTTTACAGTTGAGCAGGCACTCCCACCTTTGAGGAGCTCTGGTTAATGTGTAATGCAGATGCACACTGCACATTAGGGAGGGAGAAGGCCCAAACAAACACAGAGAGGGAATTTTATGTTTATTTTTTCTTGTCCTGCCTTAAAATATGAATTTTATTTCATCAAGGGAAAAGTATTATTTACTCTAGTCTCTACAGATCTTTTAAACACAATGTCTGATAAACAACAGAAAAATGAGATGTGTGAAGCAGCAAAAGAATTAACAGAAGCAGATACACATCTGACCTAAATGCAGGACTTAGCAGACACATCAGCTATTAAACTATTATTTTTAGCTATTATGTAAAAGTAAAAAAAGGTTAAAAACAGAAAAAACAGATGAAAAGATTAAAAATTTCAACAGAGAAATGAACTATCTTTAAAAGAACCAAATGAACGTTCTATAACTGAAAAACACTATCTAAATTAAGAATTAACTGACTGGGCTTAAAAGCTGACTGGACTCAGCAGAAAAATATTAATAAACCTGAAGTCAGGCCAACAAAAATTAACTAAAGGGGAAAAATTACCAAAAAAAACAAAAGAAAAAGAAGTTTGAGATGCATTAGGTAATATCAAACAATTTAACGTACAAACTAAAGTTCCAAAACACAGATGAAAAAAGGATAGAAGAAATGCCTTAAGAAATAATGACTAAGGTTTTCCACAACTGATGAAAGACATCAACACTTAGACTCAAGAAGCTCACCAAAATCCAAACAATGTAACAGAAAGAAAAGCATACACCTAGGTATATCATAGCCAAATGCTAACAGCCAAGATAAAGAAATTTTTTAAGCAGCCATACTAAATTAAATAAATAATTAAATCACATTTCATTCAAAGGCAAAAACAATGAGAATGATTGCCAACTTCTTATCAGAAAGAAAAACTAATAGAATAACATCTTTAAAGTGTTGAAAGAAAAGAACTGCCAATCTAAGATTTTATACCCAGGGAAAATATCCTTCAAAAATGAAGGTAAGGGGCTTCCCTGGTGGCGCAGTGGTTGAGAGTCCGCCTGCCGATGCAGGGGACACGGGTTCGTGCCCCGGTCTGGGAAGATCCCACATGCCGCGGAACGGCTGGGCCCGGGAGCCATGGCCGCTGGGCCTGTGCGTCCGGAGCCCGTGCTCCGCAACGGGAGAGGCCACAACAGTGAGAGGCCCGCGTATCGCAAAAAAAAAAAAAAAAAAAAAAAAAAAAAATGAAGGTAAAATTAAAACATTATGAGAAAATGAAAGCTGAGATAATTCACTGCCAGTGACCTACACCTCAAGAAATGCAAAGGAAGTTCTGCAGGGTGAAAAAAAATTATCCCAGATAAAACACCATTTTATAAGAAGGAATGAAGAATACTAGAAGAAGGAAATATATGGGTTAATTTTTTTTTCAGACATTTAAAAAGCATCTTAAAGACTAATGACTACTTAAAGTAACAAATGTATTGTGGGATATATATCAATACTACAGTGGAAGTAAAATACAGACAACAAAAAGTGGGATATAAATAGAATTAAATATCCTAAAGTCCTTACAGTGCTCACAGAGTAGCAGAATAAAATTTTAAGTTAAACCATAAAAAGTTAAAGATGCATATGGTAATCCTTTGCACAGTCTCTTTTTTAAAAAATCCAAGAAAGTATAGCTAAAAGGCCAAGAAAACAGAATTTAAAATATTTCATAAATTCTAAAAATGACAGGGAACAGGGGAAAAAAAAGAACGAGGAACACATGAATGCAAAAGAAACAAAGAGCAAGATGAAAAACTTAAACCAAATCACATCAATAGTTATATAGTCAATGTAAATGGACTGAATATACCACTTAAAAATAGAAAATCAGATTGGATTCAACAAGACAAAACTCCCTATTTACAACAAGAGATACACCTTAATTACAAAATCTAGATAGACTTAAAGCCAAAGTATCAGAAGCTCAACTAAGCAAAACATTAACATACAGTACTTTAAAAAAGCAGTAAAGTTTACTTACTAAATATAGCAAACTTTGCCCTATAAAAAGAAAATACATTTTGTTTTCTAGCGTCCATTAGATAGTTATAAGATCTGATCAAAATACAGCCCAAAAAAAACCAAAAACAAAAAAACAAAACCCTCAATGTTTTAAGGCAAAAGTTGGCAAACTTTTTCTCACAGGGTCAAATCATAAGTATTTCGGGAGTGTGGGCTACACAGTCTCTATCACAAATGGGTGTGACTGTGTTCCAGTAAAATCATACTGTGTAAAAAGTTAATATTGAGAATACTATATATCAAAATTTATGGAATACAGCATAAGCTATATCATAGAAAATTCATAATGTAAATGAGAAGAAAAATAAAATTAGTAAAATCAAGAGTTGGATCTTTTGAAAAAGCTAATAAAATAGATAAGCCTCAAAGCTAAGAGACAGAAAATATAAAAACATTCAATATTAGGAGAAACTGAATTAAACTCAAATGAATACAATATTTATAACTTTATACAAATAAATTCTAAAATCTCAATGAAATGGACATTTTCTAGGAAAATAATAAATTATCCAAATTGCCTAAAGGAAATTTAATTACACTGATGAAAATAAAATAGAAAATACTGTCAAAAAACTACCTAAAAAACCCCCCAAAAGCTCAGGCTAGCCATTTTTATGTCTGAGTTCCACTAAACTTTCAAGGAATAAATAATTTATATGATGCATGAAGCACCGTAAAAGATGAAACCATGACAATTCATCTTGTGAAGTTAGCAAAACTCAAACAACTCTGAATAAATAGGATAAAAATAAAACTGGAAATAGAGGTGAAAACATGAGTGCAAGTGTATGTGTCTATCTGATGAGAAGTGCTATTAGGTTAATTGCTAAACCACTACAAATACCTGAAATATAAATAAAACCAGTCAAATCAGATATGTTTCAAAACGCAATTTCAAGGCTCTCACCAATTTTTTCACTCTCCAGTCATGCTCATTTTCACAGCCCACCACCGAATAAGAATCCTTCTTCTTTTTAACACAGCCACACTCTGTCACTTCCTCTAACGACTTTTCCCCTCAAGTTCTATGACAGCCTATCTTAACTGGCAAGGACAAACGAATTTCATAAAGAGTAAATATCTCAACTGACAAACACAAATTGTGCAAATAGATGGGCAGAGAACAGAAAGGGAAACAGCAGTCAATAAAAATATGACAGGTTTGGGTTTTATTACAAAAGATGCTATAGTTCTACAATTAAATAAGTAAAATCCTTTCCTCATATTAAACAGGAGTATGTTTTCTAACCAAATTTGTTAGAACAGGGTACAGAAAAGGTAAAAAACCCTTGAAAAGCTTATGCTGTAATTTCATGGTTTATTAATGAAATAAAACTTACTGTCCCTGGAAGGAAAAAGATATTTTTATAGCAAAATATATTTACATGAATGCTATGGTACATATTTCTTTGAACATTTTATTATGAACATTCACTATTCAGACAGCAATGAAGATTTTAATTTCAATGCCCAGTTGGTGGTGGTGAGGAGGGCGGAGGCAATGCCAATAACAAATGCTTCTAACAAAGTGCCCTATTTTCACAGATGTACTGATTTTTGCTCATGAAGTGGTTAAAGAGAAATTAACTCAAACTCAAATATCAAGCAACCAGTACACTACCCAGTACTTAGTGATTAATGAATAAACATCTGTTGACAGAAACCAAATCATGATCTATAAAAGTAAAACAATAAACTGGACTTCATAAATATTAAAAACTTTACAAAAGACCCTGCTAAGGGGATAGAAAGACAATCAATAGGCTGGGAGAAAATACTGGCAAACAACATATCTGACAAAGGCTAGAATATATAAAGAGCTCTCAAAACTTAATACACACACACACACACACACACACACACACACACGCAAACACCCAAACACACACACAGCCCAATTAGAAGACAGCCAAAAGACATGAAGAGATGTTTCACCAAAGAAGACATACAGAAGGCAAATAAGCACATGAAAAGATGATCAGTATCATTTAGCCACTAGGGAAATGAAAATTAAACCACAATGAGATACCAATACACACTTATCAAAATAATTAAAATTAAAATAGTGCAACACCAAATGCTGGCAAGGATGAGGAGAAACTGGATTACTTACACACTGCTGGTGTGAATGTAAAATGGTATAGGCACTCTGAAAGAGATGGCACTTTCTTTAAAAACTAAACATGCAACTAAAATATGTCCTGGCAACTGTACCCCTGGACATTTACCCCAAAGAAATGAAAGCACATGTTCACACAAAACCCTGTACATTTCCCCATATGACCAGCAATTCCACTCCTAGATATATTCCCCCAAAAAACTGAAAACAGAGACTCAAACAGATACTTGTATGACAATGCTCAGAGCAGCATTATTCAAATGGAAATAACCCAGTGTCTATCAACAGATGAATGGATAAACAAAATGTGGCATACATATACAAAGGAATAGTATTCAGTCATAAAAAGGAATGAACTTCTGACACATGCTACAACAGGAATGAACCTTGAAAACATTATGCTAGGTGAAATAAGCTACATACAAAAGGACAAAATAGTATGATTACACTTACGTGAAATATCTAGAAAAGGCAAATTCACAGAGACAGAAAGATTCGAGGTTATTGGGGCTGGGGAGAAGAGGAAATGGGGAGTTACTGCCTAATGGGTACAGAGTTTGTGCTTGGGGTAATGAAAAATTTGGGGAAACAGTGGTGGTGGTTGCATAACATGGCGAATGTAATTATGCCAATAAACTGTACAATTAAAATTGGTTAAAATAGGGCTTCCCTGGTGGCGCAGTGGTTGGGAGTCCACATGCCAATGCAGGGGACACGGGATTGTGCCCCGGTCCGGGAGGATCCCACGTGCTGTGGGGCGGCTGGGCCCGTGGGCCATGGCCGCTGAGCCTGTGCGTCCGGAGCCTGCGCTCCGTGGCGGGAGAGGCCGCAACGGTGAGAGGCCCGTGTACCGCAAAAAGAAAAAAAAAGGTTAAAATAGTGAACTTTATGTTATATATATTTACCACAATAAAAAACTTAAAAAAAAATCAATCCGTGGCCTATGATACCAGTGCAGTGCCTAGCAAGAGACCATTACAATAACTAACAGCACAGGATCCTCACAGAAAACAATTCCTGCCTGAAATGAACTTACAAACAAACTTAGGAAACACATCGGAAATGATCCACCATGAACAAGTCACAAAACATCACAGAAGAATCAGTGCTCCAAGCATTAAAGGTAATACAATGATGCCAGAAAACATAAGCTCTAACACCTCCATTCTATCCCTAGTTTAAGTCTAAATCAAAGGCAGCCTCTGGCTGTTCCCAAATTTAGAATGTATCTTTTGGTCATAATGGCATTTGTGTCCTACAATGTGTTGGACAGCGCCACAAAATGAAGTGGCAATAATGCTCTTGCCTCAGTAATGCCATGGTTTTCTTTGCTCTCTTTCCTAGACATATGTCTAGCCTATGTGCCTATGTAACCAAGTATTTATAGCTAGTTTTAATATCTTGTTAAGTCATACCCTGACCAAAATCAATTATTCCTTTTCATACTTATTTTCATTTATTCTTCCATAGAATTTTTTTTTTTTTTTTTTTTTTTTTTTTTTTTGCGGTACGTGGGCCTCTCACTGTTGTGGCCTCTCCCGCTGCGGAGCACAGACTCCGGATGCGCAGGCTCAGTGGCCATGGCTCACAGGCCTAGCTGCTCCGCGGCATGAGGGATCTTCCCGGACCAGGGCACGAACCTGTGTCCCCCGCATCGGCAGGTGGACTCAACCACTGCGCCACCAGGGAAGCCCTTCCACAGAATTTTAAAGTTATTTTACCAACTGAAAATGAATCTGCTGTTTCCTGAATGGAACTGAAACAAATTTATGTGTAAATCCAGAAGCACGATATGTTTTTCCATTTGCCCAAGTCTTACACACTTCAATAAGGTTTCTTGTCAAATCTATTCCTGAGAATTTGATGGCTGTTATCATTGTGAATGTAACTTTTTTCTCATTTACATTTCTAATCAGGAAATATTGGTAGGACTAAAAGTGCTAACCACCTTGCCAAATTACATTGTTATTTCTAGTAAATATTTACTGGATTCTCTGGGGTTTTTACCTCGCTTAAAAATAAAAATGACACTGTCTTGTCTTTTCCAATATTTATATTAGTCACTTTATTTTCTTGTCTTTATTGTATACTAGAACCTTCCAAACAATTTTGAAAAAGAGTGGTAATAGGAGAAATCTCTATCATGTTTCTGTTTTAATGAAAATGGCTGATCCATTTCTTTGTTTAGAATGATGCTGGCTGTTGGATTTGGTGAATACTCTTTATTACATTTAAAGTATCCTTTTTCTATTTTAATGCTTTTAATGGCAGCTCAGATTTATAAAATGCTTTTTCAGAATATAATGATATGATAATGTGGTTTTAAATTTTTTTTCTAAGTAAAAAACTTACATTGATTTTCTGATATAGAAACATCTTTGCATTCCTGGAACAAATTCTACTGTTGTAGTACACAATCAGGAATTATTTATGTTTAACTATAAGTTTTACTTACTTTGCTCACTTTTCTTTCTGCATCTCCTTCTTTCCTCACATTTATTTTTTATTTTGGTAGGAGACGGCCTCAAGATATTTTTTTTCTCCCAATGGCTGCGTTATATTAAGGGTACTATACTTCCTGAGTTCTTGAATATCTGAAATTGACAGTATTTTGCCCCCCTCATACCTGAATGATGGTTTACCAAAACAATGATACAATGATACCAAATAGTGGCATTAGTTATATCAAAGAAACATATTGGAACTTTTACTAATTACTTGCATGATTTTAAATAATAAAAACAACAGTTAAGAAAAATATAAATAAACATTTAAGTTTTAGAAAACATAAAAACACACATTTCTTTATAACTCATAATTCAAGAGCCACACAGCTGTCTTTTCACAAAGCAAGAGTTCCAAGTCCTATGTACCTCAGAAACAATTTTCACATCATAAAACTGAATTAAGCTATAAAATTCAAAGCTGATATTCACATATCCTTAGATGGAAAACTTTGCCTGAGAAAATTCATTTGTTATTACTTGATATAAAATCTATTTCTGTTAAATATTCATGTAGTGCCCCACACAAGAGTTGAGCTCAACTATTTAAAGGACAAATTAGAACAGTCAATATCCTTTATTACAAGTGCTTTTCAAACTAAAAACTAAATTGGTTCCCTAAAACAAAACAAAACAAATGATTATGCCATGAGAAAACTTACCTTACTAATTTTAAAAATAAACCATGAGCCAAAAGTTAATATAAAGAATAAAGTACCCACCCAATTATTCATTAATGATTACAGAAAAAAACTGTAATGATGAAAACATTAATGATATCATCCCATAAACACACAAGCATGTGCTGGAGATTTAAAAGCAGGCTCAAGAAAGCATGCGGTGTAAAGGAAATGTATAGTCACATTTCCCAACAAACCATAAAGAACCCACCGTAGACTTCAGTGAGATATGGAGCTTGTCTGACAAGTGAAGGGTAACTAATGAAGAACAGAGCTAGATCCCATTGCAACCAATTGTGTTTTGTTATGGAAAATATTTGTCCAAGTTTTTTTTTTTTTGCGTTTGTTGAGTCTCTTAAAAGTGACATAGTAAGAGCTCCCCGTATGTGACTTGATACACCTCCTGAGCCCCACGATTCAGACTGGGAATCTCTATCCGGTTCTTAAGCTGCCCACCACCCCCATCTCCCCCCGCCCCGCTGCCAAGTCATGGAAGCAGCCTCTGAAATGGACAACCTGACTACAGGAAAGGCCTATGCAAAGCAGGAAACCCACACTCAAGTTAGTGCCAGTTCTCTACCCCCGAACTTAGTGGTGTAAAACGGCAAAGCCCTTTTATGCTCCCAGATTCAGCGCGTCAGGAATTTGGACAGGACCCACCAGGAATGGCTTGTCTCTGCTCCACAATGTCTGGGTGGCTTGAGTAGCTGGGGGTGAGAATCATCAGGGATGTCTCCACTCACCCATCTGGACGCGGGTGACTCAGGCGAGCTGCGCCGGGCCGGTCCACCATCAGGGGCACCTGCACAGGCTCCGCCCACGTGGCCAGGCCCTTCTACAGAATGGCAGCTGGGAGGGGTCTCCTGAGAGGACACTTCCAGAATGTGAGCATCCAGGAGATGGAGGGCAGAAGCCACGGGAAAGGGATGGAGACCCCACCTCTTGATGGGAGAGTGTCCAAGGATGTGCAGCCATGTTTTAAAACTCCCGTAATGCTATCACGGTTTCTTTCTCCTTGTGCTTTCATTTACTTCTCGTGGACAAAATCGTCTATGAATGTAAAGTATTATCTGACATTTGGATAGTTTACTACTGATTTGGCATAAATGACTCCTCCTTAGCAAAAAAAAAAAAAAATGTATGGAATATATATAGAAAAACATGTATATACATATGTGTGTATGTATCCCTGAGTGGGGATGCAGGGATACATATATACGTGGAGGAAGAGTGAGCGTGCGAGAGCACGTTAAATTGCGCTCGGTATTTTGAAGGGTGATGGGCCAGATTCCTGCCCTCCTCTCCAGACAGCTGAAAACAGACTTGTGGCCTAAATGTGCACTTTTCTTTCTTTCCAGTCCTTCCCCGTTACATTTCTCAGAAACAGTCTGTACTTACTGCCTCTATTTTCTTACCACTTCATTCACTTATTAACTTTTAATATGTAATCCAGCTCCTGTATTTCATTCCCCTGCAATTTTCTTGGTGTCCACCAGCGACCTCCTCAAATACCAATCTAGCTGTCTTTCCTCATTCCTTGTCCTCCAAGATCTCTAAAGCATTGGCCATTTTTGAGTCCCGCCCCCCTCACTGGAAATCTTGCCCTTCCTTGGTTCTCTAGTGATACTTGCTTGATTCCCCCTTTTCACTTGCTCCCTCCCTGACCCAGGAAGCACGGATGCTGTCTGCTTGTTGTCCTTGCTTCTGTTTCTTCCCGCTCCACAGTTTGCTCTTGGCAGTCACATTCCCTCATCTCTTTGTGGAGGACACCCTCCCCTCATCTGCGATTCTGAGCCCCCTCCCCCACTGTGTTCCAGTCCCAAATTTCTGACCACCGCTGGACTGTTCTCACAGTATTTTAGATTCATCTTATCCAAAGCAGTTTCGTTATAGTTCCCTGCAAGCCCCCCTCCGTGTCCGTGTTCCTGACTGTAGCTAGCTCCCCAGGCTGGAAACCTCAGCATCTCCCCGCTTTGCCTTGCTTCCTTGCCTCTTCAGTACTTTTTCCCACCCACCTTTACCTCGTTTCACCGTCTTCTCTTGTTGGGCGGAGCTCTTTCCCGCAGGTCACTTTTCTTGATGCCTCTTACAGGCATGTGTTTGTCTGTTCCCCTCTCCTAAGTTGTAAGTTCCCCAAAGGCAAAACACATGTTCCTTTTTTTTTTTTTTTTTTGGCACATCATTCATACTCAGTACAAGTGTCATTATTGAATGGATGGACTTTGACAGTATACTGTCAAAAAATTAATCATACTGTACACCACAAACTATTAGAGTTAAGGAAAGGTTTTGCTGAGATTAAGAGGCTAACATAGCCATAGGTATGTCAAGATCTTGCCTTGTCTATTAGCTCTCCTTCAGAGTGATACCTGAAGGAACAAGACATGTGAGTAATAACAGAATTAATAATCGATACCTCTGTTGAGGGCTAGGTGCTGTTCTAGCTAGTTTAATCCTCAACAGCTCTGAGATAGGGACAGTATACCTTCCATTGCTATAGATGAAGAAACAATGACAGGAAAAGTCAAATACTACTTTATTTTTAGTGGGGTAAATACCTCGTACCCCAAACAATCCTCTGTGCAGTCTGTGTTAGAGAAGGTAATGCCTTAGGCTCCCCACAGAAGCAGGTTTCTCCTTTTCCCTTAGCCCAGTTTACCACTGATTGACCACCAAGCCCAGAGCAACTTCCAGGGGTCCCTGGCTGAGCTTAGTCATCACAAGTCCTGGAGGCAGAAAGAAGAACCAAGCGTGTGCCGACCTTTAACACACGTGCTTTTCAACGCACAGGGACAGTGTCCACTGGTAAACACGGCCCTGTCCGCTTTAGGTGCTACGTTGAATGCTAACCACTTGGGTTAGCAACCATGAGGAAAGCACTAGAAGGAAAGTGGGGAGAGTTTGCCTTTGCCCCAGTCAAACACTAAACGAGTAAATAGCAAACAGATATCCCATGGTGTGTGTGTGTCTTAATACAGTTCAAGAGTAGCCAGAGGTAAAGTAGCTGTGGTAACATGTTACCAATCAGGGAATATAAATGAAGGGGCTTGGGTATTATTCATACCATCCTTTCATCTTTCTTATAAGTTTGAAGTTTTTCAAAACAGAAAGTCAGGAACTATTTTAAAAGAGAGCTTAAAAAAAAAGAAAGAGTAATTCCAAAGGTGGGAGTCAACAATAAATACACAGGGAAGCGGTCTAAAGCCAGGAATTTTCTGGTCCATCAAGTGGGAAGTACCAGGAAAGAAGGAATGACGTAGAATTGGAGACATATGGTGCTTCTTAGGGGGAGTGCTTGGGCTGCCCAAGAGGCTAATTCAAAACTAAATTTTATCCCTGGATCCCACAGCCCTTAATGTGACCCAAACTTTCCATTACCAAATTCTGAGGATTTAAATCCTGATATTGTGTGCCTGAATCTGGAATCTGTCTCATCAGTTAAAGATCCATCCTATTGAGGCCACATGTGTCTGTGCAAGAAGTTCTTTTCAAGCCAAACTTTCGTGTCAAAAAAAAAAAAAAAAAAAAAAAACCACAGAGGGACATTTTGTTATGGTAAAACAGTTAATTCACCAGGAAGATATAGTAAGTCTAAATTTCAATGCATCTAATAAGATATCTTTCAAACACAGACAATTCTACAATCATAGTGTGAGATTTAATCACACCTTTCTCAGTAAATAATTTTAAAAAAATAAGTTAGAATATAAAACGTTTGAGGACTACCATTAACAAAAACTGACCCACACTACACCCAATAACTGCAGAATCCACATTATTTGGTGCATCTAGAACATTAGACTAAATTGATCATATGCTGAGCTGTAAGGGAAATCTCAATAAATATGAAAAGAATAAAATACAGGATAGGTTCTCTGATAAGAGTACAATTAAGGTAATAATAAGATAACCAGGAAATCATCAACTGTTTGGAAATTAACAATTATACTTTAAATACCTATGGATCAAGAATAAATCACAAAGAGAGCTAAAAAAACATTTGAAGAGAATGATAATGAACATACTACTTATAAAAACTTGTAAAATACATAAAAAATAGGAAATTGAAAAGATTAAAAGGATATAACAGCAACAAGGATATACTGTATAGCCCAGGGGATTATACCCATTATCATATAATAACCTATAATGGAATATAACCTGAAAAAATACTGAATCACTATGATGCACACCTGAAACTAACACAATATTGTAAATCAACTACACTTCAATTAAAGAAGAGAACATGATAAATACCAACAACCCATTTGCAGAAAACAAACATTTAGTACATTAATCTTCAACATTTCTTCCAAAAAAGTATCTATACAGTTTTGGTTTGTTTTTACCTTAAAAGCCTAAGAATTACACTCTTGTTTTTTTTAAAAAACTCTTTATTTTAATGACTAGAAAAATGTTCAACTTACATTTCACTTTCTGTATAACCCTTTGAGGACAGTTTCTATTATTTTTAGTCTCATTCCCCAAAGAGTATCTAGGACTGAAATAATTTTACATGTTAATTCAAAAGTAAATTTAGCTCTAGAAAGTCTTTAATACACAGTTCACAGAAGCATTATACTCTCATATATTAGAAATAAATGTTTCTTTCATAAACTCTTCCTTTACCTGACTGTTCCTGATGAGTGTTCATCAAGTGTTCCTCTTAATAAAGAGTCTGACAGCCTATAGGAATGTACACTTTCTTTTTATCTAAATTAAATAAGCTATTTAATAAATATATAAAGTGTTGTAGCACTAATTCAGATCCCTAAGAAAACTTTCTTTTCTAAAACATCACACAGAATAAATGTAGCAGAGTCACTCACCACTTGATCTATTCTTACGACTTGATTTCCCTCCAGTAAGAAGCATCTTGAGACTATTCCGAAACATGGTTGTGCTATTCTAGTATTCACAAAACTGTAAAAGAAAATGTGGGAAAACGTTAGAAAATTTGGTTTTCTATTCAAAATACTATTAGGAATTAATTTTAAATGTGCTATAAGGAATTAACTACTCTGTTTAAATATATAGTACAGAAATTTTAACTACATGAGAGAAACATTTATTTAAATAATTTAATTAAACATTGATGTTGTTTCTTAAAAATATACTATAATACTTTGAGTACCCTAAGAGACAAAGGTAGACATCACTGAGGGTACACAGAAATAGAAAACAATTAGATTGCTATAAATACAGTTTTCCCTTCCACCAAGCTCTCCATTTCTTGGACAATTTTCCCATATGCTCAATACACACACCCAAAGTTTAAGAGTTCAGAACTTAAGAATAGATGCCTATTTCCCATTGGTCAAGCCAGAATTCCGTCTCACAAGACTACTAATATACATGAGTACATCAGTATATAGATATACTACTAACCTCTTTATGTCCCGCTCCTATCAAAGGAAAATCCTGCTGACTGTGCTTTGGATTATGTCCTCTCTCACCTCAAGAACTTTTATCTAAAAGTCATCTTCCTTTTCTCTCTCACGCAGCTTTAATTTTTTTCTCTCTACTGAATCATTCCAGTCATAACATAAACATGTACATCCTAACCAAAAACAAATAAGTAAGCCCCTCTCTGTACTCCCACAAGGACCAATTACTGCTCCTATATCCTTGCTATGCACAGCAAAATTTCCCAAGTGTGAGTACTTGGCACCTGCAGCAGACTGAACAGAGCAAATGTGAATTAGAACAGAGGTTAACAGAAAATCTCCAAACCAAAGCACAGAGAAATTAAAGGTTGAAAACTACAGAAGAGTATGAGAGGCATATGGAATCCTTTGAAAGGTTCTAACATACATATCATTGAAATCCCAGAGAAAAAGAAAGAAAAAATAAGAAAGAAACGTTATATGAAGTGACATCAAGAATTTCCTAACACTGATGAGACATAAAGCCACATCTTTAAACAGCTAGGGAAAAAATAAACACACTGAAAGAAGCAACAATCAATAGACTGAGAGATAACTTTGAATAGAAATGCTGAATGGCACAAGACAATGGAATGACTGCTTAAAATTTTTGAAAGAAAAGAGGTGCTAATCAAGAAATCTATTCACAGTTTAAAATGTTTTGAAAAATGAAAATGAAATAAAGGTGATTTCAGAACAAAAACAAGGAATTTATCAGTAAAAGAAATACTAAAAGGGAGTTCTTCCAACAGAAGGAAAATAATACTAGAAAAAAACAGAAATGCAAAAAGGAAGAGCCATAGAAAAGTAAGTATATTGGCAAATATGAATGAACTATAATTGTAAAAAAATATAACATTACTAATTTGTTAAGTTTAAAATATAGAGAGATTTTAAATGCATAACGACAATGACAGAAAAGTGAGGAGTGGGGTAAACGAAGTTAAAGTGTCCAAGATATCTGTCTACATTGTGCAGGAAGTGGCAGAAGTAATAATTTACACTAGACTGCAACAACTCAAAATTCATGTAGTAATTTCTAGGATAGCCATTAAAAGCTAACTGAGGTGAGAAAAAGAATGATTAAAATATCTGACTGAACAAAAGAAGGTAAGAAGTGAGAGAAAAAGCACAGTACCTGTGGATAAAATATAAAATAAACAGTATGTTGGTAGCTTTAAACTTAAATTATATGTTATTATGTTAAATACTCTACTAAAAGGCTATTTATGGACACAGAAAGATTAAATATAAAATGATGAGAAAAGATATACCACACAAAAACCAATTAAAAAGAAGCTAGCATAGCTATGCCAATATCAAAGTAGACAAGGCAAGATATTTCTTAATAATTAAAAAGTCATACCAACAAGAAGATACCCTAATTCTAAACCTCAATGGACCCAACAACAAAGCTTAAAAATATATAAAGCAAAAATGTCCAAGACTAATAGATGATACAGACAAATCCATAATCATGTGGGAGACTAACACACATTTGTCAATAGCTACAAGATCAAGCAGACAAAAAATTCACTTAAGATATATTGAAAGAAAATTTGAACTACATAATTAACCAACTAGACTTACAAAGTATATGTATAGTATGCTCTTCTAAATAAAAAGAGAATACACAAACTATACACAAAACATATACCAAAATGGACCATATGCTGGGTTATAAAGCAAGTCTGAATAAATTTCAAAGCACTGAACTCTTTGGGAGTATATTCTCTGACTACAATGCAAATTATTACAAGTGAATAATTTTTAAAAATTGAGAAAATCCCCTACTGCTTGAAAATTAAGTGATGCACTTCTAAATAACCCATGAGCCAAAAAACGTAAATAAATCACAATTGAAATTTAAAAATATTTGCAATGAATGATAATGAAAAAATGACTTAGGGAAACATGGGATGTAACTAAAGCAATGCTTATAAATAAATGTATACCTTAAATGCAGTATTAGAACAGAAGGGTCAAAATCAATAGCTAAACTTTTATCTCAAGAAGTTCAAAAACAAACAGCAAACCAAATCCAAAGAAAGTAAATGGAAAGAAAGAGTAAAGAGTAAAAATGAGTGTAGCAGAAAACAAATCCAAAATGGATAAAATCAACAAAGTCAAACGCTGGATTTCTGAAAAGTAGCAAAATTGAAAAACCTAGTAGCAAGGCTGATCAAGAAAAACAGATGGAAATTACCAATATCAGGAATGAAACAGGGGACATCATTACAGATACTAAAGCCTTTTTCTAAATAGGAAGATATACGAACAACTTTACACCAAATTTAACATTTTACATGAAACAAATTCTTTGAAAAATACAACTTAATGAAACACAAAGTTGAGCAGAACATCTCAACTAGCTCTATCTCTATTAAAGAAAGTGAATTGATCAAAACTTTTCCCACAAAGAAAAGTACCGGGCCAGACTATTTCACTGGTGGACTCTGGCAAACATTTAAGAATAACACCAATCTTATAAAAATTCTTTAAGAAAATAAAAATAATACTTCCCAACACATTTTAAGAGGGCAACATGATCTTAATCACAAAATCTAACAGATTATAAGAAAAGACAATTACAGATTACATACCTCATGAACATCGACTCAAAAATCCTTAACGAAAGACAATGAAAACTACAAAAGGTTGCTTTAAAAAGAATTAAAGAAGACCTAAATAAGTAGAGACAGAGGCACACCTCGGAGATATTGTGGGTTTGGTTCCAGACCACTGCAAAAAAGTAAATACTACAATAAAGTGAGTCACACGAATTTTTTGGTTTCCCAGTGCATATGAAAGTTGTTTACTCTATACTGTAGTCTATTAAGTATGCAATACCATTATGTCTGAGAAAACAATATATTATATATACCTTAATTTTAAAATACTTCAATGCTAAAAAATGCTAACCATCACCCACGCCTTCAGCAAGTTATAGGGATAACATCAAAGATCACTGATCACATACAGAAAATAAACCAGTGGTTACCAAAGGGGAGAGGCAAATTAGGGGTATGGGATTAAGACATACAAACTACTGTGCATAAAATAGATAAGCAACAAGGATATACTGTATAGCACAGGGAATTACAGCCATTATCTTGCAGTAACTTTTAATGGAGTACAATCTGTAAAAATATTGAATCACTATGCTGTGTATCTGAAACCAATATAATATTGTATAAATCATCCTCAATTTTAAAAAAGATCACTGATCACAGATCACCATAACAAATATAATAAAAAATGAAAATGTCTGAAATATTGCAAGAACTACCAAATTGTGACAGAGACGTGAAGTGAACAAATACTGTTGGAAAAATGGTGCCAATAGACTTGCTCAACTCAGGGTTGCCACAAACCTTCAATTTGTAAAAAACACAATATCTGCAAAGCACAGTAAAGTGAAGCATAGTAAAACAAGGTATGCCTATATACTATGTTCACAGATTGGAAGGTTCAATATCGTTAAACTGTCAATTCTCCCTATATTGCTCTAAAGAAACAATACAATCTCAACCAAATTCCAGCAGGCATTTTTTGTGTGTGTAAATTGAGAAGTTGATTCTAAAATGCATATGGTACTGCCAAGAGCCTAGAACATCCAAAGCAATCTTGGAAACTACCAAAAAAAGCTAAAGCACTTATAAGACCTGAAATCAAGACTTACTCTATAAAGCTCCAGTAACTGTGACAGTATAGTACTGTCATAAGATTCATCAAATAGATCAATGGAACAGAATAGCTAGTGTAGAAAAAGACGTACACTTAATACTGTCATTTGTTTTCAACAAAGTCATTAATGGGTAAAGGAAAGTCTTTTCAACAAATGGTGGTGGAACAAATATATACCCATTTTTTAAAACTTAACCTTGATCTGTGTCTCACACTATACATGAAAATTAATTCAAAGTAAATCAAACATCAAACACCACATAAATGCTAAAATCATAAAGCTTTTAGAAGAAAACACAGGAGAATATCTTTATTATTTAGAGCAGGCAAAGGATTCTTAGACACAGCAAGTAATAACCGTAAAAATTCATTAAAATGTAAAAAAACATCTGCTCATCAAAAATAACATTAAGTAAATGAATAGACAAATCACAAACTGGGAGAAATTATGCACAAAACATATATCTAACACAAACATCCAAGATATATTAAAAAACACCTACAGCTCGATAATAAAGAGACAATTTAATTTTTAAATGGGTAAAAGATCTGAATAGACACTTAAAAAAAAAAAGATATATCTTCTTTTTTAACACACATATAAAAGGAGCTCAACATTCTGTCATTGGGTAAATACAAATTACAACGAGCTACCTCTATATTCCCACCAGAAGAGCTAATTTTTTAAAGCCTGACAATATCAAATATTGACCAGGATGGAGAGCAACTGAAACTCTTAATACATTGTTTTAGGAGTATAATGATGCAATTGCTTTGGAGAGTTTATTATAAAACTAAGCATATACCTAACATATGACTCCATCCCTTACATATTTACCCAGGAGAAATGAAAACATATGTACTTAAAAAGACTAGTACAACAATTTTCATAGCAGATTTATTCATAACAGCCAAAAACTAGCACAGGTGCCCATCAACAGGAAGATGGATAAACTGTGGGATCTTCTTACAGTGGAATACTACTCAGCAATAAAAAGGTATGAACTATTCATATGTTCAACAACATAGATAAATCTCAAAATATAATATGTTGAGTGAAAGAAACTTACATTAAAATGTATGCAGTTGGGCTTCCCTGGTGGCGCAGTCGTTGAGAATCTGCCTGTTAATGCAGGGGACATGAGTTCCAGCCCTGGTCTAGGAGGATCCCACATGCCGCGGAGCAACTAGGCCCGTGAGCCACAACTACTGAGCCTGCGTGTCTTGAGCCTGTGCTCCGCAACAAGAGAGGCCGCGATAGTGAGAGGCCTGCGCACCGCGATGAAGAGTGGCCCCCACTTGCCACAACTACAGAAAGCCCTTGCACAGAAACGAAGACCCAACACCGCAAAAATAAATTAATTAATAAAATGTATGCAGTAATAAATGGTAAGAAAAAAATCAGAAAAATTGTTGTCTCTTAGGAATAGATATGAGAATTAACTGAGAAAAGGCATGAGTAAATTTTCCAGTATGATGGTAATATTCCGTATCTTGAGGGAGCTTGGGATACATATGCATACATTTGTCAAAACTCAGCCAATGTTCACACCAGATTTATGCATCATATTGCATATAAATTTTACTTCAGAAGAAAAAAGTAAGACAATATTCAACTTTACTTAATGATATTCATGCTTAAATATTTAGAGGAAAGCATACTGATATATCCAATTACTTTGAAATGCATTAAAAAAATAAGACAAAATGATGGATGGATAGAGGGAAGTGAAGGCACACATGTAATAAAGCAATTATAGCAAAATTTTACACAAGATTCTAAGTAGTAGATATACATGTGTTAAATGTAAAATTATGTTAAGTACCTATATGTTTGAACTTTTTTATATGAGGTAAAAACACACTGCCACAAAAGAAACTCTAGGCCCAGACGATTTCAACAATTTAAGGAAGAAATAATATCAATCTTACACAAATTGTTCCAGACCGCAGAAGAATAGGAAGCATTTCCAAACATGTTTTCTAAAGACAGCATAAGCTTGATAACAAAAGTCAACAAGGTTGTTACAGGAAAAGAAATGTTACAGACCTCTCTTTTGCCATAAGTACAAAAATTCTA
Organism: Lipotes vexillifer; assembly: GCF_000442215.2. Lineage (NCBI taxonomy): Eukaryota > Metazoa > Chordata > Mammalia > Artiodactyla > Lipotidae > Lipotes > Lipotes vexillifer. The sequence goes on along the minus strand of NW_006784347.1, from coordinate 1,398,361 downwards.
AACAAAATATTGGCAAAATCAAATCTACCAATATATAGATCAGGACCAAGTGGTGGTTTAATTCAGAAATGTAAAATGATTTAACATATGAGAATCAATATAATTTACCATGTAACAAAAGAAATAAATCATATTATCAATAGATGAAATAAAACCAAGTGATAAAATTCAACATTCATTCATTTTTTTAAAAACTTACACAAAACAAGAAATAAAAGAGAAGCTCTTTAATATCATAAAGTGTATCTTTTAAAAAGCCTATAGAGGACTTCCCTGGTGACGCAGTGGTTAAGAATCTGCCTGCCAATGCAGGGGAAGCGGGTTCGATTCCTGGTCCGGGAAGACCCCACATGCCACAGAGCAACTAAGCATGTGCACCACAACTACTGAGCCTGAGCTCTAGACCCGGTGAGCCACAACTACTGAGCCCACGAGCCACAACTACTGAAGCCTGCACACCTACAGCCCATGCTCTGCAACAAAAGAAGCCACCGCACTGCAACAGAGAGTAGCCCCCGCTTGCTGCAACCAGAGAAAGCCCGTGCGCAGCAATGAAGACACAACGCAGCCAAAAATAAATAAATTTATTTGAAAAACTAAAAAGCCTATAGCAAACATCATACTAAATGGTGAATGACTGCAAACATTCCCCCTGAGACTGAAGAATATGACCACCTATTATCACTACTTGCACTTAACATGGCCCTGAAGGTCTTAGCCAGTACAAATAGCTAAGAACATGAAATAGAAAGTAAAAAGAATGAGAACAAAAATGCCACTTTCACAAACAGTATGATTACTTACTTAGAAAACCTAAAAGAACTTATAAACCATTAGAATTAATAAGTGAATTTAGCAAGGTCATTAGATACAGTGTATAACGAGATTTAAGGTGAACACCAAAAAATAACTTATTCTGGGCTTCCCTGGTGGTGCAGTGGTTGAGAGTCCACCTGCCGATGCAGGGGACATGGGTTCGTGCCCCGGTCTGGGAAGATCCCACATGCCGCGGAGCGGCTGGGCCCGTGAGCCACGGCCACTGAGCCTGCGCATCCGGAGCCTGTGCTCCACAACGGGAGAAGCCACAGCAGTAAGAGACCCGCGTACCACAAAAATAAATAAATAAATAAATAAACTTATTCTTTTTCCAGTGAAGATAAATATGGTGATGAATCCTAAAAATATTTCAAGCATTTATGAAATATTTCTTTTATATATGCACTTGAGAGCAATTTTTAGGATTTCTGCCCCCTAATCTTACTTTAAGAGACTATCTGAGAAGTAAAAGTTCCAAGCTTGATAAGTACTTACTTCACTAATATTTGAAAGACTTGAAAAATTTGTTTTATATGTAGGGATATATAAAAAATATACTTCATGCTTTACAACATACCATGAAATTTAAATAGCAAACTTTAGAATTCTTAAATTTATATTTTCTTAGAAGAGAATGAACAACTATTTTCTTATATATCAGATTCTCTGCATGTGTACAAGTGAGAAAAATATATATTAGGTAAAATACTACACACATATGATTTCATTTAGTCCTCATCAAAACCTCCTTAAGACAGGTAGTATTTGCTTCATTTTAAAGAAAAGCAAAATAGCATGTCCACAGTTATACAGCTAATAAATGCTTAAGGTCAAATTTGAACCCATGCTCTTTCTCCTCCTCCTCAGTATCTCTTCTTAAATAAGAAACACTTAATAAATCTATTTAAAAGAGCTGAAACTATGAAATTTCTAAATCTAGCGATCCAAATTAAAACTCCCAGAAGCAGTATTCCATTTGGTTTTTGTTTTTAAAATACGTTTATTTATCTTTTTGTGGCACTACTTATTTTACCTTACTCTAGTAAATTTGTTTTTTAAAGTACTGCTACAGGTTGGCATTAGTCTTTGCAAATGCATCAAGAAAAATTATGACAAAACTCATTTGGGGGTGGGGGGAGAAAAGATACCCTGCTTTAGTGGACACTATGATGTCCCACCCAGATCCTCATTACAGGATCAGTGCATCCTTCCCTCCAGGTGTTACTATTGGCTGAAAGCTGCTCCCCCTTCACCAGACAACTGCTCTAAACTGACTAGAGCCACCAATGACTCATTAGTGCAGGAGTACAAAAGACCAGCTCCTTTTAATTCAAGGAGGGCAACTCTGTGGAATGATTTATGCTCCAAAGCCCTCACCCATCTCTTTCTATTCTTTATTTTTCTTCAAATACTGATCTCTAAATGATATATTATATACCTGTTTTTTTTTACTGTCAGTTCCCCCACTAGAATATAAGCTTCACAAGGGTATGAAAGCTGCTTATTTAACTCACTGCTGCAAGCCCATGACTGGAGAATAATGCCTGGTAAACAGCAGGTACCAAATAAATATTTATTGAATTAATCAATTAATTTCTTTAGTTTGTATATCACTGTCCAAATCGATGTAGAGAAATCTGATCTTGCTCTTTTTACCCTCGATGCCTAGCTCATAGGAGGTTCTCAACACTTCTTAAATTATTAAATAAATCAATGAATAATTGAGCAAAGACTTGATTAATCAGAGTATTAACTTGGTAAAGAGGTAAACGGATATAATATAAGCAAGCTTCAACCGACAAAACCAGGTTATGAACTAACTAGAATAATGAAGACTAAAATGATTGTGCGTCAGAGAAGGGTACAGAAATTTTAGGCAAGTCCAAATTTTTATCTGAGGAAAAATCAAGAAAATTCTAGACATACTTCAAATTTCTGCCTAACTCAGACCTTACTATACTATATATGTATAGTTCTTCAAAGTTTCAAAAGGAAAAAAAAGTATAGGCACAGATTTTTATTAGAAAAAATGAATTATTGCTTAAAATTTACTAAAACTAGGAGTAAAAAAGAATAAAGATTTTGTATCTAAAAATAAGCCAAGATAACATTCTACAGTTAATTTAAGTAAAAAATGATGACGGGTGAAATAAATTAATTATAATGATTATCACTTTTTGAAGTATAGGGGGTTTTTTTGGGTCTTTGGTAGTCCTAAAACATTTTATTAAAATTGACTAAAATGTATAAAGAATGAAATGAAACATAAAATACTTATTCAAGGCTAATTATCCATCTCATTGCTACATTTTGATAAAATGACTTTCTTATTCAAGTTAATCCACCACTAGAAAATTTATTGTAATAAAATATTAATACAGAAACTCTACAAAACTGAAGCTAAGTGGAAAATGACAGTTTGATCTAATTGGATTTATGACAATAATATATGGCTAAATTTCACCCTACTTTTCCAAGTTTCAGATCCAAATTTTTTTAAGTGTTAACTCTCTAGGAGAAATAATCTAAATTCCTGGCAAGTGAATCTCTGGCAGGAGAATAATGAACAACATTCACAGACCCCCAATCATTTCTAATTGTCTTGTACTTAACTGATTCAAACCTTACGTTATCTACATGACCCCGAAGCTTCTATGTTTGTGACACCCGGCTTAAACCATTCAGGAAAAGTATTGACTATTCTGGCCCTAATGGTCCACCAAGGCTGGAAATTCAATGTCCTATCTCAATACCTTCTTGCACTATTTTATTAGTGGATAATCAATTGTCATTTTCAATGTTCATCCCTCCTGCACATAGAAAGCCCTTTTCTTATCCTGTTATTCAAAAAAGGAGCACAATATCCCCTTCATTTAAATATTTATGTAATAATAATGTAATCAAATTAACTCTTAAGCACTTCTGCACCATTCAGGCTAAATAATCGCAGAATTCCCTTTAACTTTTCCATAACAGACATTTTGCGTTCTGTTAGCCAGCTTCAAAAAAAAATAATCTGTGCTCCTAAATCGCCTTCCATTATCAGTGGTTTGGTATTATTTTTATTCTTATTTCTGGTTTTGTGGTAGATTGATTTATTCTTACTTTTTTTTTGTTTTCTCATTCTAGAAACAAGTTGCTTGACATTGGAACTACACCTAGTAGATAAATTATACTATTAACATGCTGTTAAAGTTCTATAGGATCTGAAGAAAATGTTTTCAACAGCAAGAAAATAAAAAACATGGGAAAGTAATAAACTAAGATATTGTCTGCAGAATTTTAATTACAAAAACAAGAATACATACTGATCCAAATGATGAATTATTACCTTTCCCTAATTACAAAAACAAGAATACATACTGATCCAAATGATGAATTATTACCTTGCCCTACCCAGAAAACCAACAAAATCTCCTTCTAGAATTCTCTCTACAATATTAATTTGGATACTGCCTTTATCAGAGTCCCCTTGAAAACAAATCTGTTGGCATAACTGTGAAAAGTAAACTACAGATCTTTAAAGTAAATGCCACTCATTTTTGAGCATTACCCTTCCCTTCAGAGAAATTTTTGCAAGGGAAAAAAACACACACACATACCCATGCTTACGAAATATTTCAAAGAAAAATTTTAAACATTACAGGGAAAGATACAGTGCTTAATGATGCAGATATGATGGAAATGTTGGAAAATATGATAGTATCATTTTATAATACATGGTTTTAATGGAATATGCTAAGCACTTAAATACATATCCTTGATTTTAAAATATCTAAAATATAGCATATTCCTCATACAGAAAACCTTAAAGAAAACATGGCACAAGAATGTAATTAATGACTATAAAGTTGCTTAGTGTTTATTTAGTATATGTTTATCTCACTAGACTGTAAAAGCAAGGTTACCACTGAAAACCTGGCACCAGACACAGAAGCTGGAACATAAAAGGCATTTAGTGAGCATTTGTTAAAGGCATGAGGGGGTTCCAAAAAATGGACTCACAAATAATCTAAGAGAAAAATAGAGAAGAAAAGAAGATCTCAAAAAAGTATGCACATAACTATAACAGGAGAAGTAAATAACCAATGACAAATGCAATAATGTGAACCATGAGAATATTAGTTAAAAAATAAATCCAGGGCTTCCCTGGTGGCGCAGTGGTTGAGAGTCCGCCTGCCGATGCAGGGGACACAGGTTCGTGCCCGGGTCCGGGAGAATCCCACATGCCATGGAGCGGCTGGGCCCATGAGCCATGGCCGCTGAGCCTGCACGTCTGGAGCCTGTGCTCTGCAACGGGAGAGGGCACAACAGTGAGAGGCCCGCGTACCGCAAAAAAAATAAATAAATAAATCCAGCAGCATAAACTGGGGCTTTTGAAAAAAGGTTAAAACTCTACGTTAAAAAAAAAAAAAAGGATAAACAATGATAGGACAAAATCAATACAAGAAAGAAGAATCATCTGTCCACTATCTGGAAATTGCGTGTTTTTCCATCTGTGAAAGGCATGTTGAAGACCAATATAACTGGGGCTTTTGAAAAAAGGTTAAAACTCTACGTTAAAAAAAAAAAAAAGGATAAACAATGATAGGACAAAATCAATACAAGAAAGAAGAATCATCTGTCCACTATCTGGAAATTGCGTGTTTTTCCATCTGTGAAAGGCATGTTGAATGACCAATATATTATCAAGAATGGCTTTCCATTGAATGTTGACTGAGGTAAATTGCTAGATGTGTCAGATACATTCCATTAAATAACTCCGAAAGTACCTACAATTAATCAAAGATAAGAGACGGTGACAATATAAAGACAGAAGGACTAAGGGAAAATCCAGAGTATCCAGTATAATATACAATAATCATAAAATGTCTGCTCATACTTTAACTCGTTTGAACAAGTTATATCCAGAGAAGTCTTTGGACTGAACAAAATTAGCTGAGCTCTGTCCACAGATAAACATTGATAATTTCTCTGAGAAATTCTGAACTGCACTGAATAGCATCAAATCATGCAATCTCATTCAAGATTTGAGGGCACAGGAAGGAATGTAGGGCAATTAATTTCTCAAGTAAGGGGAGAAATTGATGATGGGCTCCATCTTACTCTCAATCATCTCACTGTAATGTCCACACAAGGATGCTCGCTCTAGCAGTGTATGAAAAATAAAGGAAGACATGGGTATGTATAGCAGCTTTATTTATAAGTGCCCAAACTTGGAAGCAACCAAGATGTCCTTAAGCAGGTGAGTAGATAAATAAACTGTGGTATCCAGATTATGGAATATTATTCAGCACTAAAAAGAGATGAGCTATCAAGCCATGAAAAAACATGGAGGAAACTTAAATGCATATTAAGTGAAAGAAACCAATCTGAAAAGACTGTAAGATTCCAACTTTGTGACATTCTGCAAAAGGCAAAACTATGAATACTAAAAAGATTAGTGGCTGCTAGGGGTTGGGGGGGGTGATGATTAGGCAGAGCAGAGGATTTTTAGGGCAGCAAAAATATTCTGTATGATATTACAATTGTAGATATATGTCATTATACGTTTGTCAAAACCCACAGAATGTATACCACCAAGAGTGAACCCTAATGTAAACTATGGACTTTGGGTGATAATGATGTGTCAATGTAGGTTCATCAATTTAAAAAAATGTACCACCAAAATGTGGGAGGCTGACTGTGGGGAAGGTTGTACATCTGTGGGGACAGGGGGTACATAGGAACTCTGTACTTTCTACTTAACTTTGCTGTGAATCTAAAACTGCTCTAAAATATAAAGCTTCTTAATTTTTTTTAAAAAGAGAATGAAAGAAGGCACAGAATGAGGGAGGTAGAGAGGAAGAGAGGACCCATTAATAGGGAAATGATTAAATTCTGGCATAGGAAATACTATGAACTATGGAACACTGTGTATGGTTTAAACAGTATATGCAGCACATCTCTTCTAAGATTAAAAATTCTCCAAGCTTTATCCTTAAGTGAAAAAAAGCAATTAAGAGCAGTGTGTGCAGTACAGTCTTATAATTTTAAAAACTATGAGTTTGTTGACCTGTACTAGATACACATATGTACTTAAAACAGTGGAGTAAAACTTGTGAGAGAAGATACACAAAACTTCTCAGTGGTTTCCGTAGGAGACGAATACAATGTTGAAAGGAAGATAAATGTGAATTTTTTATTAAATGTATTTGTATTAATGTTAAAAAATAATAGGGCTTCCCTGGCGGCGCAGTGGTTGAGAGTCTGCCTGCCGATGCAGGGTACGTGGGTTCGTGCCCTGGTCCAGGAAGATCCCACATGCCGCGGAGTGGCTGGGCCCGTGAGCCATGGCCGCTGAGCCTGTGCGTCCGGAGCCTGTGCTCCGCAACAGGAGAGGCCACAACAGTGAGAGGCCCGCGTACCGCAAAAAAAATTAATAAATAAAATAATAATAATAATAAATAAAAATCAGTTGACACATAGTACATTCACCATCCCTGTCTAGTTCCAAAACATTTTCATCATCTAGAAAGTATTTATTCATTATTGATATCAGTCTAAATTTTTAAATTATTCATTAAGTTGACATAAATTTTCTTTGACTCCCCCAAAAAGCAGATAAGATCTCACAGGGTGAAGGATGAGAGAGCACTCTAGAAAACCTGTGCCTTTCAAGTTGGCTGCCTCCTCAGTTATCCCACCAACCTACATTGTTTCAATGTATACCCAGTGACATATATACCCCCAAAATTAAAAATCATTTTTTTAAGTTTAAAAGTTTAGATCCTTCTTAATATACCCATTTTCTAACAAAAAAATTTAAAGTTACATTAGAGAACTGTTTTGTTACCAGTTCAGTAAAAGGTCAAATGAAAAGAAGAGTATTTACAGAACTGTCATTACCACTCCCTGCATCATTTGCTTTCCCTTGGTTTCTCCAAACCATATAATGAACCGGTCCAGCATGCCTGTGAAGTTAAAATTAAACTATTTTAGAGGCAAAGTCCAGGCACTAAGCATTCTTATAAATAACATCAAGAAACAACCAAAACACATACACACACAGCACAAACTTTATTTTAATAACATATATTAGCTAAAATTCTTTACAAATTATATTCTTGGGCTTAGGAATACTTCTCTACTTCTAAAACACGTAAAATACAGATGGCAAAGCTACCTCTTTTTCTAGTAGTAACCTAGAAATAAATTTTTTAAATAAAGTGTCTTTTGATCTACTATTTATTCAATCTTTATTATGAACGAGCTATGATAAGGCCTTGAACAGATACTGGAGGAAATTTTTAAAAAGTTAATAACAGTTCCTGCCTAAAAGGAGCATCCAGGCAGGTAATGAGAATTAAGGAAAAGTGAACCCAAGCACAATTCAAGAGAGAAGGTGCTAAGTATCGCAAGAGAAATACAAAATGTAATGGGAATTTACAAGAGGGAGAGACTACTTACAGGATTAAGTAAACAAACATATCTTAAGTGTCTGCTATGTGCCTAGCACCATGCTGGATACTAGGATAGCAACACTGTCCTGCCCTCAAGAAACGTAGAGCCAACAGGTGAACAAGAAACCTTATAAATGGCTTATTATAAAATTCAGTGATAGAGGTATTCACAAAATGCCCGGTAGTACAAAAAACTTCACATGCTTATCTACCCATCTTTAGATAGTGTGTGAAAATAATCCTAATGAATTAAAATTATTCTGCTGGTTTACTGACATAATTTTTTAGGGGTTAAAAAATACTTAAAGAAAAAAGTTTAAGTAACATCCTCTCATCATATCCCCTATCTTAAAAACACAATCACAAAAATCATGATCTTTATAAGCATGGCTTTTAGACCTATGGATGGTTTCTAGGGCAGTTTATAGACACTAATTGTCAAACAAAGTTAAACATTCTTATTAGTGTCAAAATACTAATAGGACTTTTAAGAACAAGAATCCATCTATACCAATACATTAATTTATTTTAATTCCCAATAGATATCCAGAGATAAAGCTTCAGTTGACATAAAGCATTAATAATTAAAATAATAATTTATTGTTATAGGTACAGAGAGAACCCCCCCAAAATTAAGTATAGGATAAAGATAAAATGTCAGACTAAGGCAAGAGCAAAAGAGGAAGAGGTTCAGTAAATGCTGGGTCAAGGGGCTGGCCATTAAAGGAAAAAAAGGGGGTGGGAGGGATGGATGGATTCCTACTTCTACCCATATACAAAAATAAATTCTAGACATATTAAAAATGTAGATACAAAATATTTAACTATAAAAATAATAGACTTGCATAATAAGAAAACCCATCCTAAAATTCTATGCACAATTATGCAATAAAAACCAGAGCACTTACGGAAAAAAACAAACACAATTTTACACATACTAAATGGCTAAGTAATATATACCACAATAAATATGGTACTTTACCTTGAGAAAGACCTGAGATTTGCTTGCGGAAGTGAATGTCAGAGGGTTGCAACTTGTGAGTTGTAAAGTGGCAGAAGGAGGGTTATCAGATACCAAGTATAAAGTTGTAACACCAAATGTGGATGGGTATAACTCAACACACAAGGTAAACTGAGGTAGTTGGTAAATGTCTATCAATCACATTAGAATTCACATTCTCAAAACAAGCAGTATAGCAGAACTGACTAAATAAGTGCTTCTGTTCACCGAATACACAAAGGAAGGAAGGAAGGGAGGGAGGAAAGAAGGAAGGAAGAAAGAAAATACTCAAATCTCAATTTTTAGGGTGTTGAGGATGGGAAACAATTTACTGTTTCCTAATGAACATCCTTAGCAAGCAGTGACTCAGACACTGCAATAACCTAAACCAAAAACCTGTCAATAAACTCATAATTTGTAAGCTATTAATACAATAGCATCATTATCATTAAGGAGATCAAAATAAGTTACCCACAAGAACACTAACGTTTGTTGACCAAAACAGTTAATGCCAGGGATGACAATAATGATGACTAGCTGTAGTAAGAAATTAACTACTTTTATCAGGTATCTGTCTTCCAAGGCAAGTTTTTCCATGATTTCATCATGAAATATGGACATAGTTAAATCAACTGATCAAATCATCTTCAAAATTCAAAAAATGCTATATACACCTTTACTTGGCTTCAACCCTATTTCCAGCTGTCTGTTGTGAACATTTATGGATAATGCCAGTACCAGCCTCTGGTTTCTGAAACTGACAGACATAGGAAGCAGAAGATACCAGAAGGGAGGCCAAGCTTGATGAGAAGAAGGCTCAGAAGATGCAAAGCAGATTGCTTAATTTTCCCAGAATTTTCACCAAGTCAGAACCAGTAAGAGAAACCAACTTTCCCAATATCTGTCCTGAATCCTCATACAAAACAAATAAGAGACATAATTATAATAGTGTAATCGTAAGAATTGGGGTTTGGGGGACAGTCCACATCACCGGTTACTAGTTTTGTACGCAAGAGCAAACTAATTAGCTTTTCAAAGCCTCAGCTTCCCATCTGTAAATTGAGGCTAATAACAGAAAAGCACCTTTCCAATCACTTGTGAAAATTAAGGGAACTAAAGCAAGTAAAGCACTTAGCACAGTCTGGCACCTACTAAGCGATCAATAAACATTAAAGTGTTCAATGAAAATCAGTATTAATTGAGGATATAAACCATCATCAATTTTTCCCAAATTTATTATTTTTATTTTATTTTTACATCTTTTTTGGAGTATAATTGCTTTACAATGGTGTGTTAGTTTCTGCTTTATAACAAAGTGAATCAGTTATACATATACATACGTTCCCATATCTCTTCCCTCTTGTGCCTCCCTCCCTCCCACCCTCCCTATCCCACCCCTCCAGGCAGTCACAAAGCACCAAGCTGGTCTTCCTGTGCTATGTGGCTGCTTCCCACTAGCTATCTACCTTACGTTTGGTAGTGTATATACGTCCATGCCACTCTCTCGCTTTGTCACATCTTACCCTTCCCCCCCCATACCCTCAAGTCCATTCTCTAGTAGGTCTGTGTCTTTATTCCTGTTTTACCCCTAGGTTCTTCATGACATTTTTTTCCTTAAATTCCATATATATGTGTTAGCATACGGTATTTGTCTTTCTCTTTCTGACTTACTTCACTCTGTATAACAGACTCTAGGTCCATCCACCTCATTACCAATAGCTCAATTTCATTTCTTTTTATGGCTGAGTAATATTCCATTGTATATATGTGCCACATCTTCTTTATCCATTCATCCAATGATGGACACTTAGTAAACCCCTTAATTCCTGATTTATAATATGCCTCTTACACTGGCTGCCTATTTCTTCTTTTTAAAAATGTCACCTTTGGGCTTCCCTGGTGGCACAGTGGTTGAGAATCCGCCTGCCGATGCAGGGGACATGGGTTTGTGTCCCGGTCTGGGAAGATCCCACATTGCTGCAGAGCGGCTGGGCCCGTGAGCCATGGCCCCTGAGCCTGCGCATCCGGAGCCTGTGCTCCGCAACGGGAGAGGCCACAACAGTGAGAGGCCCGTGTACCGCAAAAAAAAAAAAAAAGTCACCTTCCCAGACTGGACTTTTGCACAAGTAAAATACTTTTTCATAGCTTCTCTGAAATAAAGTTCAAGGGAAAGTTTACAGAGAAACCACGACTCCTTTTCTCCATCCTGAAGGAAGCAGACAATTAACCTTGCTTCCTTCTGTCTCTATGCTCGGTTCCTGGGCACGCTGAAGAAGTGGAGCTGGCACTGGTTTTGTCTTCTGAAAGGAACTTCAGAGCTGCGCCTGTGTGCTGCATATGTAAATCTGGGGTTTCCAAATCATACTGAGAATCACCTTATTATATTTGCCCTAATTATGTAGCCCAAATTACATACCATTAAAATAAATTTCCCTTCCTTATTTTCCTCCAAACTCCTGATTTGACTATTTGGGGCTACAACCCAAAGAAGTTGTTACTATGCCTTAATACAAAATCTCACTGTACACCAACTGCATTTAAACTTCAAAAGTTATTCTTACACCTGAACATCACTGCTGTTCTCAACATACAATCAGAAAAAAACCTCATTAGAGTATGAAGAAAGCTTAAATGTTATGAGGAAAGCTGAAGAAAATCTACAAAAAAGTAATTAGAGCAAGAAAGTAGGTCCCATCTAAGACATCCTGAGACCAAAGTAATCTGATTTCCCAGATAGTTGTCCCTTATCTTGCAAGAAAAATTACTGCTCTCACCAAGCAAAAATACCACAGGTGAATCAAGAAGGTTGTGTTTAGTAAAGATTTACTATATTGACTATAAAAACCGTGGAGAATATCAATCTTCCTAACATGCTTTTTTAATTATGTTACTTCTCTTGTTTCTACATTTTAGTCTCCTGTACCCCTCCCCCCCAAAAAAACCTCACTTTCCCTCCACTGTATTTACTCCCTACTATACCTTCATCGTCATCACATCAGCAGATAATAATTATTGAAATGCTTACTATATGCCAGAAACTGGGCCAAGCACTTTAGGTGCATTAATTTAACCCCAAAATCCTATGAAACGAGTCTTTTACAGGATGAGAAAACTGAGGCTTCCATGGGTCGAATAACTTGCCACAAATCATACACCCAGCAACTACAACAAGTCAGAATGTGATGTCAAATCTGCCAAACTCCAAAACCTGTGCTTGTAATCACTTCCTCCCTATATACCATGAGAAAATGTTTTAAAATTTTTTTAGTATGTAGCTCATTGTCTGGCATGTAAAATTCAATAAATATTTTCTGAAAGAATACATTTAGTTTAATTATTCTGACATTCAAAGATTCCCACTGGGAGAGAGAAGGAAATTCCCACTATTCCTTAAGACAAACCTTCTTCCCCAACCAAATTATAATCACTGGGGTCCACGGGATTTGAATCCTGGCAGTGGGGAAGGGAGAAGGAGAAGAGAACTTAGGCTTTTCTCCCAGTGTAAATAATAATTTCTCCTTGTTGTAATATCCCCACCTATACATATCTTATTATAAGCTCTTTGACATGTTTATATAAGGTACACAAACACATTTTAATAAGTAGTTACTACAAAGAAGAAAAAGTGCAGCCCAAACAGGTATATGAAGTACCAGTATTTGCAAATAAAAAATTAAAAGGATATAAAACAAAATGGGGACTACTCCTAGGAATCTATCCAACAGAAATTAAAACATATATCCACACTCAAAGCTTGTACCTGAATGTTTATAGCAGCACGATTCATAATAAACAAAAACCAGAAACAATCCAAATGTCCATTATTTGGTGAATGGATAAACAAAACGCAGTATGTCTATACAACAGAATAACATTCAGCAATAAAAATCAAGTACTGATACATGCGCGACACGGATTAACCTCAGAAACATTACACTAACTGAAAAGACAGAAGCAAAAGCCTGCACAGTATAAAACAAAACTACATATTGTATGATTCCATTTATATGAATGCCCAAAGGCCAATTTATAGAAACAGAAAGCAGATCTTTCTGTTGCCTAGGGATGGGGCTGGGAATGGAGACTGAATGCAAATGGGCTCAAGAGAATTTTGGGGGGTGATGGAAATACTGTAAAACTGGATTGTGGTGATGACTGCACAACTCTATAAATTTACCAATAATCACTGAATTATGCTGCTACAATAGCTGAATTTTGTTAAATGTAAATAATACCTCAATAAAGCTGTAAAAAAGAGAGTTGGATAAGGTGAACAAAGACAACTGTTTTTGTGGAGTCTGGTATAAATGAGATAAGAAATGGGGCAGTAGCTGGAAGGAGAAGTAAGGTTAAGAGAGAGTTCCTTTAAGATGAAAGAATTATCAATACAATGTTTTTATTCTGTTGACAGCAATCCAGAAAAGGAGGGATAGAGAAGAATTACAGGAAGAATGTCCTTGAGAAGGCAAGAAGGTGTGAGCTCTAATGGACAATTGGTGGGAATGGCCTTCAAGAGAAGAAAAGACAATTAATTCACAATAACATTGGTATGCAGGTGGTAAGAAGATTATTCCTGTTTTCTTAGTAAAACAGAAAGCAAAGTCACAAGCTGAAAGAGAGAAATGTGGAAAATTTGGGTGCAAGGGAAGGACAGGATCATCTAAGTGAATAGGAGTATGGAAGAACTAGAATAATACAGTAGGACAGCTTGGCAGCACTAAGCAAGGAATTTAAAGTCATTTGGTACTGGCCAAGAATTTAAAGTCAACACAGCTGTTCTGTTCCAGCCACATTCAGCTACAAGTATACAGGTGTAATATAAGTAGACTTAGTTTTAACCAGGAAAGAACAACCAAGGAAAAAAGGTCAAATCAAGGGGGTTGAGGTAGAGGCAGGAGAGCAATTGTAATGATGGACTGTGGGAATTCAGCTAGTTTAAAAAAAAAAAAAAAAAAAAGTGAGGACATGAATGCACTGAAGAACACTTGAAAAGGTGGTAAATTAAAAGGTCCCTGTGAGATCAAGGAATTAAGGTTGTTGGGTACTAGAAGAAATAAGCCTGAAAAAATGTAGGTGGTAATTGGAGAGTAAAATGCCAGAAATTGATATTATAGAAACTTGTAGTTTTGGGGTAATAACAAGTTCTAGGGCAGTGTCTCTCAATCCTGGCTGCACATTAAAGTCACCCTGGAAAACTGTTAAAAATATTATCCCAGGCCACACCTCAGACCAGGCAAAACAGACTCTCTGGGAGTAAGTTCTAGGCATCTGTAGTTTGTCAAAGCTCCGCAGTTAATGCAGATGCACTGAGAGTTTAAAAACATCTGCACAGGACATGCCATAGAAGTGAACGGCTGAGTGGAGGAGAGGAAGTCAAGAGACCAGAATATCAGAAGGATCACGTGCATGAATACTGAAATCACCAATAATTACAGCTGGAGAAGTAGGAAACTAGCAGTGAGTCCAGAAGAAGTCTAGAAGCAAATATGAGAAAGCAAAGAGAATATTTAACCCACCTCACCAGGAGGAACCACCACTTAAGAACTCTCCAGGAGAAGTAAGTGCCCTCAGCGGAGAGGTAAGTTTCACTCAGAGCAAGAAGGTAGTAACGTTTAGAGAAGAGGTTAAAGATAAAAGGGAGTTTTGCAGATGACTCACAATGAGACCCAGAAGGCACAGAGAACCATTTCACAATCATAAAGGGATGAAAATTGAGATCAGGCAAGAGAGATGAAGGAAAGAGAAGGTCCAGACGAAACTACTGGAGGAGAATAAAGCCAGGAAATCTCAGAAAGCAAGCTGCCATATTTTTTAACACTACACAAAAACAACAGAAGAAAAAGCTCAGTGAAAGAAGCAGCTTTCCTGAACCCAGCCACATTCTCAAAGATTCATTTAACTAAGTTCAAGGAAAACTGAGCCACAGAAACGTATCAAGGTCAATCCCATATAAAGTTGTTACAAGAAAAGAGAGAATATGAAGTGGAATAACATCCCTGCAGACAATGAAAGTATGCCAGAAAGACATGCCCACATAACAGATCAAAATTAAAACATGCTATTTCAGAATGAGCTAAAAGACCTTAAGAAAATGACATAACATGAAAGAATAACAAATATAAGAACTATAAAAACTCATAACTCAGGTAAGAATTAAAAATAAAAGGAAAGACACATTCCAGAAATGAAGACAAGAGTAAATAAAAACAGACAGTCCCTTAAGAAAAATAGAAGGTAAAAAAGAGAAAAAAAATCTAAACTCAAAAACAGAGATAAAAAGGATTTGAGAAAAAGTGACAAATACTTAAGACAGGCAAAGAAGATTGAACATACAGCTGATAGGAACTCCTGAAGAAGAAAATCAAACCAAGGAACAGAATGCAGTCCAAACAATAATTCAAAAACACTTTTATGAAATAAAAAAATATTTGAGACTACATTTTGAAAGTGCACAATGTGTACCTGAGAATATCAACTCAGAATGACCAAAATGATTTTACTATCACTAAACATCAAAGAATAAGAAGAAAAAAAAAGGGGGGGGGGGAAACTGGAGTCAGAAAGGAAGAAATACAGAACTATACAGATAGGAATTAGACTCCAATAAATGAGGGATGAACTGGCAGTACTGAGTTTCTCATGATATAAAAAGGATAAAGTGCATAATGAGGTTAGACCTGATAATCTCAGGGCACATAAAGGTGGCAAGACTTTTTGTGTAGAAGAGAAAGAACGAGTTATTGATACTTAAAAAGAAAGGAGAATCAGACTGGCATCAGACTTATCTATTGCACAAGAAGCTTAAAGACAGTGGTATAAGGTGCCTACGCTATATAGGGAAAAACAGGATTATGATCCAAGAACACTATATCCAGCCAAGATACCCTTTACTGATCAAGAGAAAAGAAAGGCATCTTCACTTAAGCAAGGATTCAGAAATTATGCCACATATACTCTGAGGAAATTACTCCAAAATGTTATCAAATGTCTTTCTAGCACCTATTAAGATAGTCATGGGTCTCTTTTTTCCAGTCTCCACCACTCCCAGAGTTGTGGCTAGCAGTAGAGATGTGGCCAAATCCAATAACAATATCATATATGACCAGTCCCAGAAATGACTTCAGGAAACGTAGATCCTAAGGAATGTATATTTTGCCAACAAGCAAAACAAGAAAGGCCTCAAAAAGATTCAGGCCAACATTTTCAAGACACTGAGCACCTGTACAGAGGCCAATGAGGTGCTCATTAAGCCCAAAGTAATCAAATACAAGATCTTAAAAAGTGCCAGCCCTAAACTGGACAGGCTCACCCATAACATCCATCCCAGCTTCAAGAAGTATGCTTATTTTCATACTGTCAACAGTACCAGCTTTAGCAACCAAATGGTGAGAGCCAAAGCCCAGGTCCCACAGAGTCCTCCCAAAGAGTCCAGCAAAAAAGGTTTTTGTCTATCAACTCTGAGGATCAAAGAATTCTACAAAACTTAGACTACTGTCTGCAGGCATCTCCTTTTGCTGTTTTATATAAATACAATACAAAGTCCCCCAACTCACCCCAAAAGAGAGAGATAACCATACAGTTTTTAATCTCAAAATCTGTTAACATAACAAATTACGTTAATATTTAACTGTCCTTGCCTTCTTGGAATATACTGTCTTTTATATACACTGCTGGATTTATTCTGCTAATATTTTATTTAGAATGTTTGCTTGTCTAGTTATGAGTAAGACTGGACTAATGTTTACAATAGAAAAAAAATGAAAACAATTGTAGTATCCATCTGTTGGAGAACAACAGACTAAATTATGGTATAGTATGCTATGGAATGTTATTCAGCTTTTTAAAATTAATTAGAGCTCCATTTACTAAACTGGAGACAGCCATGACATATTCTTAAATAAATAAAGCAAGTTACAAAAAGCCTGTGTGTGTCTGTGTGTGTGTGTGTATGCTTAAAGGTTTCTGAGAAAAGAGAAAGATGGTAAAAAACACTCGAAGTGTTGGTTAATGCTGGCTAAACCAACAAGGTAAAAGTGGAGAAGGAAAGGAAAATATTATTTTTTTCTTTATTCACCCTTGGTTTGGTTTTTTTAGTGGTTGCAAGCGGAGAAATACTTTTGTATTTTTTTTAAAAAAGCAGAAGTGTGCAGGGGAAGGGGAGAGATACCAGTTATCTACTATAATTAATGACAAATTAACATTTGTTAACAACTAATAAATGGCTACCTTTAATACATCCAAAGACAAGATAGAATTATATTATCTAAAACAAGGAGAGGAATCATTATGAAGTTCATTTACTTAAAAATACAAAACAATCCTGGGGCTTCCCTGGTAGCTCAGAAGTTAAGAATCCCCCT
Source organism: Lipotes vexillifer (assembly GCF_000442215.2). NCBI lineage: Eukaryota > Metazoa > Chordata > Mammalia > Artiodactyla > Lipotidae > Lipotes > Lipotes vexillifer. The sequence continues at coordinate 1,380,743 of NW_006784347.1, read as the reverse complement.
GTCAATGCAGGGGACACGGGTTCAAGCCCTGGTCCAGGAAGATCCCACATCCGGTGAGCAACTAAGCCCGTGCACCACAACTACTGAGCCTGCTCTGTAGAGGCCGTGAGCCACAACTACTGAGCCCACGTGCCACAACTACTGAAGCCTGCACACCTAGAGCTCGTGCCCCGCAACAAGAGAAGCCACCGAAATGAGAAGCCCGCGCACTGCAAGGAGGAGTAGCCCCTGCTCGCCACAACTAGAGAAAGCCCACACACAGTAACGAAAACCCAACGCAGCCAAAAATAAATATAAATAAATAAATTTTTTTTTAAAAAGGTAAAAAAAAAAGAATGATTAAAAATACAAAACAATCCAATCTGGAACCAAAGTCGCATATAAGTGGTCTTTCTAAAGGCATTAAGCAAGATGTCTTCAGGATGAACTAGTTTTTATCTTACAACTAGAACAAACTGATCAGTTCATGGATATTACAACGACCAAGAATAAAACTAAGATAAAGTAAGTCACGTCCATTTAAAGAAAAATAGTCGGTGAATTACTGTTCACATGATATGTAAACAGATTAGCAGAAATGGGCAAAATGTTACAGAAATCCTTGAAGCTTGGGAAGAAAGTGAGATTTTGATAGTTAGTTTGTTATACTAAAGAAAGAGGGGCAAACTTCTTTTGATGTATAATTTTACACTGTAAATAGACAAGTCCTTTTTATTAAGTAGATCACAAAAGACAATCGACCATCATGACTGTCACAAATTTTTTAAAGAGAAAAATTACAAAAAGCTAAGAACATGGCGCATGGTGGTGGGTGAGTGGGGGATAAAGTTATCAAACAGAGAACACTTCAGTTATTCACAAAAATGAGAAATGTCTGTAAAAGTAGAAAATATTCACATTATCAAATGGGAAAAAAAATTGTCAAAGGGTCAATGTCTCAAGAAGTGCTGAGGTTTGCTATTTTATAGAGGAAATTAAAAATTAATTTTTCGCAAGTTTGTGGTACTTAAAGGGAAATAGTGCAAAAAGAAATGCATACTAGGAGTCTGCCTAAGAGTTTATATTTTTAAGTTTACAGTTATTCAAGAACTTTTTCTCTCAGCTCTCATCAAATCCTTCATAAAAGAAAATTTCAAAGCACAAAATTAATGAGTAGCCGAATTACCACAGGGTTTGTTTTTTGTTTTAAATACCTTGCTAGGCTGAAAAGACAAAATAACAAGGAAAAGCTGGACAGACAATGCTAGTAAAACACTGTGGGGCGGAGCTATGTGAAGCATACATCAAAAAAACAGAAATCCAGGGCTTCCCTGGCGGCGCAGTGGTTGAGAGTTTGCCTGCCGATGCAGGGGACATAGGTTCGTGCCCTGGTCCGGGAAGATCCCACATGCCGCGGAGCGGCTAGGCCCATGAGCCATGGCCGCTGAGCCTGCGCGTCGGGAGCCTGTGCTCCGCGACGGGAGAGGCCGCAATCGTGAGAGGCCCGCGTACCACAAAAAAAAAAAAAAAAAATCCAGGACACTTTCCAAAACCTAATAAAACTTACCATTTATTAAGAACTAGGCATTGTCCTAAGGATTTTTCACTGGCATTATTCCATTTCATCATCATCAAAACCCTGTAAGAGAGGTTTTAGCCCCTCACACAGCTAGTAAGTGACAGAGTGATAATCTCAACCTGTTTTCATGATTCAAAAACTCACAAATTCATGTTCTCTCTACTATACAAAGGGTCTCATGATTGTAAAATTTCAAAAGCTACTTACAACCAAACAACAGTATTGTCACATCCTACAATATAGCAACATCTGAATAATAGCTTCCAAAGGAAGTCTCTCTTCCTCTTTAAATCCCTAAAAAGGAAGAGCTAAGATTTTCTGACGCTGAAGCAGCATTTGAGTGTGCAGTAAGTCTACATCCCACGTGTCTACTAAAGCTAATTACCTTCATTCACCCTAATTCACAATCTTTGGGAGCTCTACAGGATTCCATGGAATTTGAACAGAAACAGAATTCTAGAGTACAAATACCCATCAAGCTTCCTTAGTTTTGCCTTATCAAATTTCAGCAATTAGAGCTAGAAATTGTGGGACCTCACAACACAAGATTAGGAACAAAGGGCTACAAAGAGACTTCCTTCATTTAGGCAGAGGGAATTTACTGAGATGTGAGGCAGAGTCTCCTGTCTAAATGATTAAATCACAGTATCTACATACCCACTCCCATTTCCAAATTTAGTAACTAACAAATCGACTTATAAGGATAGATCCATTGGTGGGGAAAGGGAATTTCCATGGCAATAAAAAACTGGTGCCGTATCTCTTCATGTTGTTCATCTCTATGATCAGATATGTCATCTGATATAATCATATATGATAATGCAAGCATGGTGTTACAGACAAGCATGGCTACCTGGTCCAAAGACATCTGGCTGGAATAACAAGTTTTCCAGTATTATTGCTCACATACTTTTCATTGTGAATTTTATGTCTGTAGTACTTGCTAATATTTACAAAAAGAAATATATAAGTCACTGTTTTTCTTTTCATGATACCTTTGCCATCTAAAGAAGACAGTAAAATTTATCAACATTGGCCAGTGAAACTTTAGGAAAGTGACAAACTTTAAAATATTTTTTCAACTATATTTTTCCTGGAGGTAGAGTGAATACCCAGGACAAAATTCTGAACTGCAAATTTAGTTTTTATTTAAGGAAGAATATGATATGTCTACCTTCAACTGAAAGATTACAGTAGTTAAAGGTAACTACTTACACATAGTGGTCAATAAATATTTAAGTGAAGGATTTAATGTACTAATATACTGCATAAAACTCCCCCAATTTTTCCAACATAACAAATCTAACTCAACTCATATACCTTAAACATAACGTGTCTGTATAATAAACTAATACACAAAAATCCATGTTTTTTTCATACGACCTTTTCTATACAAAATAAGTATATGAGAGACTAAAACCGGAGCAAGCAAAGAAAAATGTTCTCTTACATGCTGTGCCCCAAAACCTCTCCACTTGGGATACCTCTTCTGAGAAAAAAAAAGTAGAATCGAATAATGTATTTTGGCAGAGACTTCTTCAAGTAGACATAATATGGGTGTCATAAGGAGGCATAAGATGAGCCTGTCAGATAAATCATTACTAAGGCAATTAGATTTTTTAAAAACATACCAACAATATTATTCACTATAACGCAACTACTTGGTTCAAATAACTGACACCAGAATCTCTCAAGTTCCGATCAAAAGAAAGGCATTTAAGAAGTAAGATATACCATTCACTGAATAAAGGCAGAAATTTATATTATGGGGAAGGAAAGGGTAAAGAAAGGGTGTGATTACGACTAACACCAACTTAATTCTTTTGCCTCTTAAATTTAGTCATGTTTACCCTTAACTACTCAAGAAAAAACAGAAGCTGAACATAACAAGATACTGTTGTAATGTGTGGCCCATAAAAAAGCAACTTACCTGATACTTATAACATCCACAAACATAGCTTTCAAATGATTTATAAAGATTCTGTAAATAAAATTAATTGACCTAATAAAAGAAATTTGTTTCCAGAAAAAAAATTATGGTATTACAATTATTTACTTAGAGCTTTCTAGAATATGAAAGATCCCTACCAGAAACTTTTTTCACTGATTGCATCCTCAATCTGCTTTAGCCTTCTAAAACCCAGGCCCAAACAGCTTGCTCTCCATCTAATATTATCTCTTTTTTAAAAGTTGTTTATTTATTTATTTATTTTTGGCTGCGTTGGGTCTACGCTGCGGCACATGGGCTTTCTCTAGTTGCAAAGAGTGGGGGCTACTCTTTGTTGTGGTGTGCTGGCTTCTCACTGCAGTGGCTTCTCCTGTTGCGGAGTACAGGCTCTAGGCTCGTGGGCTCAGTAGCTGTGGCACACAAGCTCAGTAGTTGTGGCTCTCAGGCTCTTGAGCACAGACTCAGTAGTTGTGGCACACGGGCTTAGTTGCTCCGCAGCATGTGGGATCTTCCCAGACCAGGGCTCAAACCCGTGCCCCCTGCACTGGCAGGCGGATTCTTAAACACTGCACCACCAGGGAAGCCCCATCTAATATTATCTTGAATCGTAAATACTCAAGGTAAAAATATCCTCTAAAAGAAAGAAAAAGGACATTGGGTGGGGAAATATAGCTGTAAGTCTTTAAGCTCTTCTTGTAACCTATTTCTCTCCACAGACTTTTAGAGATTCATCAAGGTCATGATGTAGTCTCTCGATCACCATACACACATCTCCTTGACTCATGTTTTTTTAATTGTAAACAATCTTCATCTAATACAAATTATTACAAAAGATGCTATTCAAATAAACCAAGTGGTAGTTTTCATGGTATTATAACAAAGACTAAACTATTTATTTACACAGTGCCTTCTCTCCAAATGACAATAGTATTTGATGACTACAGGCACTCAACAGATACGACAATGCTGAGAAAAAAAAATCCAAATAATTAAACTAACTTCCAAACTATTTTATAACATTTGTTACCTCGATCAGACTCGTACTAGAAAAGTAAACAACCATCTGCAACCGCTTGTTCTAGCTCCTTGAAATAAAATCTGGGTACCATCAGTAAAAATATTACAGCTAACATTGGTGATCATGTATAAGTACAATCCAACATAATTCAACTAGTGTGCCCAATCCGTACATCTCAGAGATTCAATTTTAATTCTGTTGTAAGAGGAAGTAATACGACAAGGAGAGAATTTTGATGCATTCCTTTAATCATACTTATTCTTCCTTATATCTAATTAGTATCAACTACCTTACAATTCCCCTTTGGGAACTACTGGTTTAGTATACTCTTTTCTAGGCCTACTTCCTTCTCCATTCAAACCAATGCACACAGAGTCATTCAGAAAATACTAAAAGAACAAAGGCCTTTATGAGGAAGGGCGGGGGAAGCTAGAGAGCTAGAATGAGACAGTCAAGAATCAATGACAGAAGAGGGAAATAAATCTACTACTGTTTAACCATGTTAGTAAAACTTTATGATAAAGATGCAAACAACAAATTAGGTTTTATAAGTATGCTAAAATGAACCATCAACCAATATAAATACAGAGCACGATCTGAGTCTATGACGATTTATTAAATAAACTAAAATATATAAACATACAAGAATAAGTCTTAGCCATAATCAGTAAATTGCCTTATCAACCAATGTATATAAAAATGAAGGAAGTGTTTGATTACACGACATATATGATTCACAGAATGGCACAAAGTTTGATTAAGAGAAGAAAATAATTGTTAAGTACAGGAGGTGATATTCCATTTCTTAAATTGGGTGGAAGGTATATAAGTGTTGGCTGCATTATTAGTCTTCTACACTTTACACAGTTTTATAAATATTATTTCATATGTAGTCAATATCTATAAAACAATGTTTAAGTGCAAGAAAAATCTGAGCAAATATTTGTTGAAAAAAAGAGGTAAAAAGTACATATACATCTAATCCATTTTTGCTAATTATTTTTTTAAATAAATAGAAATCATAGGGACTTCCCTGGTGGTCCAGTGGTTAAGACTCTGCGCTTCCACCGCAACGAAGAGTAGCCCCCACTGGCTGCAACTAGGGAAAGCCAGGGCGCAACAACGAAGACCCAACGCAGCCAAAAATAAATTAATTAAATATTTTTTTTTAAGTTTATTATGAGGTTAGCTCTATTCAAAAAAAAGAAAAAAGACTGCGCTTCCACTGCAGGGGGCACAGGTGTGGCCAGTAAATAAATAATTAATTAAAATTTTTAAAATAGAGATCGTAAAAATGTAAGTAGGTAGGAAAATAATTTTCCTGTAGAAAACAATTTCTATAGCTCTACACAGAGATCTATATACTATTTCTTTAAAAGCACCACTAAACCTTTCCTGCACACTACGTGTACACACATATACACACATACACACCAAATTACTTTAAAGTAAAACTTTCTACCTCCAAAGATCCCCCCAAAACCAACCTCCATCACAAATATTACCTTAACCCCATAAAAAGTACTGATACTCCTCTACTCATAATCCCAGAAATAAATTACAAAAATAAATTCCTAAAGAGAAATGTTCATACTGTAAGTAACTGTATTTTTGGTGTATTTGTAGGCTTAGCATTTATGAGTCTTACTACCTACTTGGGCCTATCCACATCTACAGTATTTGCTTTTTTATGATGGGCACCTGCATTTTAATGATGTGTGTCAATACTAATTTGACTGAGGGCAATATAGTATATTTATGAAGAGCACAGAGTGTGGAGCCAGAGTTCCTGAATTGGAACTCAGCTCTTCTAATTGCTAACTAACTAATCTATTTAACATCTCAGTGTTTCAGTTTCTCATCTGTAAAATGGAAATAACAGTACATACCTCGTAGGGTGTTGGAACTGATTAAAACCTGTGTAAGAGGACTGGCACAAAGTAGGTGCTATGTAAGGGTGAGCCATTACTACTAGCACTACTAGTAGTACCATCTTCCCAAACATACTGAAAACATTCTTAGCAATTCGAATTACTGGCTAAAATTAGATACTATTAAAAATAGACATTAAACTTGAAGCCCTGACTGACAGTAAGTTTAAAGCCCTGCAACTCGGAATAGGTGATTATAAATCTACATAACCACTCTATCAAGAACAACCTGGGGAGAGCGGCTTTCCAAAGTGCAACTATCAATTTCTTCCCTTACACAAGGGGGCAGTGATAACAAGAAAAGAACTGGGCTCTGTGACACCTCCTCCTACAGACAGTAGGGGGTGGCAGTACATATGGCTTACAGTCAGAACAAAACAGGAAGACCCAACAGAATTGCTCTTTATTCTCCTCAGGCCCTCTTCTCTATGTTTTAGGCCCAACACAGCCTCAAGGTGAGAGACATATCTACAGAAAAGACTAAAACCCAAAATTAATCACCAAGGAAAATCCAGTTTTGCCTTTGAAGCAAATGATCCCTCAATGGCTAAATCTGGATCCAGGAGGAAGCCAATCAGTATGAATTTTAATTATCTGGCAAATTACTTACTGTTCTTCTTATAAGAACAACATTCAGGCAAGTAACTCCATTTCTCTGCAAGAATTGTAACATAAGACACTAAAATCTCATCAATAATTAACTACACCCTAATGAACACATGCCGATATTTCTGCTTGTTTCATACTATACAGACATACACTCACTGAATGTATATAAGTTATATTAAATAGCTCATGGAGCTGTCTTTTGTTACTTCTGAAATTCCAGTTATGTTCTGACAATCCTCTCAAAACACAGATGTTCTTCTTAAATGGAAGTCACAATGTTTTGCAGCATGTGGGTAATGATACACACACACACACACACACACACACACACATGCGCGCGCGCGCGCGCGTGCGCACACATACAGAGAAAGAGAGAGAGAATGAGAATATTTAATATTTCATTTCTGTGCTCACATTCCTGAGATGATCTACCTGGGAAATGCTGCAAGAAGCGCTCCACTGACAGTATCCATGTTGTTGCTTTTCATGCCACATTTATTGTATTCAATTTTTTTCCTATTTTGCCACCCCAACATCAAGAATATTTCACTACTGTCATTCACCATAATTAGCCACTGCAACAGCTTTCGGCTTCAAACCCTCAAAATGCCTGAAAATTTATCCCTTTTGTTCACCATATTGTTTTGTTTTCCTCATTCCAGAAATTTTCACCTGTATAAAAATGAAGAAAGGGGCACCTGTGAAAAAACGTCCCTTTGCCTAATGATCTTGAACTCAGAATTATGGTCAAGATGTGGGGTGGGTTTTTTTGTGTGTGTTTTTTTTGGTTTGTTTTTTTCCTTTTCCTGGAGAGGAGCAGAGAAGACAGTGCAATACACCCAAAACACCAAATCTTCTTCCTAATATTAATTACCATTGTTTATGTTTGGTGAAAAACATTTTAAACATTCCACACCTGGAACACAACACAGGATACAATTATATCAGTGCTCTACACGCTGACGGCAAACCCTGGAATTATTCAGCCCTATTTTTTCTTTCCCATTTCACAACCAGACACAATTTGCTTGTTTCTTTCACGTGGGCACTATCTCTATCTCAAAAAATAGCGTATCATAGCTCCTCTCGATTCCCTGTGTTAAAATATCTAGCCATGAGCCTTATTAATCTCTTCTTAGACTACGCCTCCTTTCCCAGAGAAATTAATAATATCACTAATAACACTTCTACCGTGAATTTCAACGCCACACAGGCCAACCCACCCTGTGCCTTACCTGGCACATTTCACAACTACTTTCATGCTGCATTCAGGGGGCACATTTTACAACTCGTTCTGCACCACATTCCCTGCCACGTTCAGCAATCTGCCTCGCATCTCCTCCTGGGTCCCTGTCATCCGGAGACTCTCTCGGTACCAAATTCCATGACACCTTCGGTGACACCGAAGTGGCCGATCCCGGACCCATCCGAAGCCACCCCGAGTGCCACATTTGGAGCCAACCTTCCCCACGCCCTGGACACCGGAGGCACTCCACTGCCCATTTCGCTGCCTCCCCGCTCGCCCCCGCCCCTCTCCCTGTAGCCCAGGCGTCGGAGGCGAACGCCGCTGTCACTGAGGCAACCTTCCCTTCCCGGGCTCCCAAGGTCTCTCACCTGCCGCTCTGAGAGGGGTTCGCTGCACCTCGGGGTCAAGCCCGAGTCCCCGGGGTCTCCTGTGAGGACCGCGCCGCCCGCCGGCGCCGCCCGCGATCCCAGAGCACCTCGCTGCGCTTCGACGCCCGCTGTGGGTCTGCGTCCGGGAAAGGCGCGGCCCGGCGGCTAGCGCAGCCCTCGGCGGTCCTCCTGTCAGCGGCGGCGCCGGTGCAGGCTCTCGCCCAGCGCGGCGGCGGCGGCGGCGGCGGCGGCGGCGGCGGCGGCGGCGGGCAACTTGCTCCGCCTCGCGCGCTGCACAGCCAGGAGGTGAGCGCGAGGGGGATGGGAACGGGGGCGGGGCCGCCCGAAGGAGGCACGGAGGGCGGCGGCTGGAGGGCAGCGCTGGCGGCCCCGGGCCCGGCACTCGGAGCGCTCGCAGCTTCCCCCGCCGGGCGGGCGGCTCGCACGAGGCAGCTGTGCAAGCGGGCCCCGCCGGAGCAGCGCACCCAGCAACCCGCGCCCGGCCGGCCGCTCGCTAGCGCCGCCGCCGCGCCGGGGGCGTCGCACCCTCAGAGGCCGCCCGCAGTCCCGCCCCCTCCGGGCCGGGGTGGGGAGGAGCGCGAGCGCGGAGGGAGAGCGCGTGCGTGGGAGCGCGTGCGTGGGAGCGCGTGCGTGGTGGAGCGCGCACGCCCCCGCCCCCTCCACCGTTTGGGGGTGGGGAGTGGCGGGGAGAGAGAGGAGACCGAACCGTTTTCTCCGCGGAGAGGTTTGGCCCTGGCTCTGCCTCTCTGTGAGGTCTGGGCACTTCTGTTTCCTCAAGGGGCTTTGACTGGTGGGGTCGTGGGCATTCAGTGGGGAAGAGGGGAGGGGAGCTCAATAGCAGACAAGGCCCTGGATGGTTCGGCTCCGCCCCCAGGGTGATGTCACTCTCGAGGTGCTGCTGCTGTCACGTGCGCCCACTTCTGGGCCTGTCCTGATGCTTTGATGGCCAGAACGTTCCTCTAGATTTTCCCCACTTAAGTCATCTCATACACATGTCACTCCTAGAAGTCTTCGAACGCTACAAATGTCAGTTATTCTTTCCCTGATGCTCAATTGTAATCTGTAGACTGCTTCAAAATGCCATAGTTGGCTGGTGTAGGAAACAGAATGAAGTGCAAAACCAGGAACGGGGGTGGGGGTGGGGATAGTGGGGAGGGGAGAGAGAGAAGGGAGAGCTATTATCTAGAATCATTGCTGAAATTCACCAACCACAGCTTGAGAGCCTGAGGTGAAGTTGTGACGCTGCTTCTGTCGCTGCCAGGTTGGACAAGAAGTAATGTGATTTTAAGGGCTAGTTGGCAAGGCACGGAAAGCCACCACAACAAAGCCACCTTGAAGGTCATATTTCCCTCACTTCCCTCCACCTAGATCTTCTTCCCCTTTACTCTTCCTTTCCCTTGCATCGTAGAACAACATGTCAACTGTGGAAGATATCTGCACATAAATTTGTTCATGTGCTTTAAGATGATGCAAAGCAATCACTGTTACCTACTCTGCCTGGCTAGCCTTTCTTCTGTAAACTGAGATGACCTTTCGTGGTCATCCATTCCTTAATGAGACACCATGATTGGAAATAGATACACCAAATTACTTCAGTCAAGCAACCTGTGTCTGTGGTGTTTCTAAGAGAGATTTGATAACAGTCCTTTAATCTTCTGCATCCAGGATTTTCTTTGTGTTTTTTTCAAAACATTAATTTCAGAATAATGCAGGAAATTGAATATGAAGCCATTTTGCAACAGCTAGTCTCAACAGTGAATTCTTGGAAAGTCAGAGCTAGAGCAGCTTTGAATACTACAGCTGAAATGGCAAGATGAAGGATTGGTCTATGGAATCTTTTGGTGATAACTCCAAAAAGTTAGATTACTCCAACTAAAACGTATTTATCTATGGTGATAGAGGCAGAGTAGTGATTACTTTGGAGGAATTGAATGGGGGGGGCAGGAGGGAGCCTTCTGGGTTGCTGGAAATGCTCAATACCTAGATCTTGTTAATGATTACAAGGGTTAATATATGTGCAAAATGATTGGTGTGCTTTACTCTATCTCAATTTTTAGAGTTTTTTAAAAATTGTATACACAAAAGAGGCATTACATCATCATCAAGATTGGAGTCTGGAAACCTAGATTTGAATGCCAGTGTCACCCACCACTTACCAGCCTATGAGACCTTGAGCAGGTCTGAGCCTTCTTTTTCTTTATCTAATATGGGTGACGTTACCTCACAGGATGATTGTGAAGATTAAATGAAATTATATTTGAGAAGTACTTATAACAGAGCCTGGTATATAATAAATGCTCAGGAAACATTAACTATTGTTACGCTATTCTTGTTGCACTCAAATTTACCTTATTTAATTCTCTTTTGGTCTTTTTATTTATTTTAAAGATTACTTTGATTCTGAGCCTTTGCCTGTGAGTTTCACTGAGCTAATAACATTCGTTTCCCTAAGAACTAACAAAAGGCGGTCGGGATGTAATGTGTTGGTTTTCAAACTGGTTCAGGTGGTGGTACTTAGAAATTATGGTGCTCATTGTGGAACACCATGAAATATTGTTAGATTGAATTCTGTCATATGGACTTGACACAATTTTACTAGCACTAAATCTGGCTACATTATGTTTATGCAGATCTCCCACATATTTAAAAAAATGTATTTTTAAGAAATAATACATCTGCATTTTTCCTCTAAAATTTGTTTGCAACTTTTCACTAGAAAGTACCAAAAGTTTAATAACAATTCACAAAATGAAAACCTTTAAATTCCTTCTTCCTGGAAACTAGAAAAATACTGTAACTGTTCAATCTTAGCAGCAGAGCTCTTTATTGGATTTTCCCACAGTAAACTCTAATAGCTGTGACCCACAGGGTCTCTTGCTCTGATGAAGTAACTCTGACTCACTATCCTCATCATACTTCCAAAGATCCGTCTCCATTTCTTTCAGCCGACCTTTCCAAGATCCCATATTCACACTGAGCAGTGCCAGTGCCCACTGGAATGAACTTATTGCTTCGCTGTTTCGATCATCTAACATGATGGTACTCAGCCAGTTCTCTTCCACATAGTTCTGCTGTTAAGTCTTGCTATTTGCTGCCACACTCTTAACTTTGTGGAGGAAACAGTCTGTCCCTAACAGAGGTAAGGGTGGGGTATGGTAGTGATGGAAAGCAACAATGTAGAGAGAAGCCACCTCTGTTCTCAACTCCTCACCCTGATTTCCTTTTTGGTCACTAATACCTGAAATCCTGAGAATGCTATTTTTTTTTTTTTTTTTTTTACCTACTAAAACTCCATTCTAGTCAAGATGATAATTTAGTCTATAACTTAAACTTGGAAACATAACTTATGCCATGTAAGAGGAATCTGTAAGTAATTGTCCATAAAGTGGCCCAACCATACTCTCTACCTCCCAACTTTTCAGTGCCATCTATACCATTCAAAATGACCTTCCTTGCTTTGTCAACTCTGCACACTCACTCACCTCTGCATACGGCATATGTCTTCCCTGGCACCTCCAAGTCTCTTAAGTAAAGCATCAGGGCCACCTCTCTCTCCCTTCTGAATAAAAAGTCATAACATCTGCCATTGATGGATTGTCTACTGGCTGCAAATACTTTACTAAATGCCTTGTATATACTACTTCATTTAATTCTCACAACATCCTATCAGGTAAGTTTTTGTTTTTGCTTTTTTTATTTCATTCATTTGTTTACTTTTTGGCTGCATTGGATCTTCGCTGCTGCACGTGGGCTTTCTTTAGTTGCGGCGAGCGGGGGCTCCCCTTTGTTGCGGTGTGCAGGCTTCTCATTGCAGTGGCTTCTCTTGTTGCAGAGCACGGGCTCTAGGCGCGCAGGCTTCAGTAGTTGTGGCACACAGACTTCAGTAGTTGCGGCTCGCAGGCCCTAGAGCACAGGCTCAGTAGTTGTGGCACACAGGCTTAGTTGCCCCACGGCATGTGGGATCTTCCCGGACCAGGTCTCAAACCCGTGTCCCCTGCGTTGGCAGGTGGATTCTTAACCACTGCACCACCAGGGAAGCCCTCAGATAAGTATTATTATCTCAATTTTCTAGATAAGGGGGTGGGGAGGCTCTGAGAAGTTAGATGACTAGGTCAAGGTCACACTGAATGGCTGGCAGAGCCCCAGTCTGCACCCAAACATAAGCATTATCTTCTATCAGTTAACCTCAGGATAATGCTATATAAGATGCAAATGAGAATACAGAATACATCTCTTTAAAAATGTGAACCACGTTACACAAGGAGAGTATTGCTGAAAATGTGATGTGAAAGAGATTTTTCTCATTGATTGTTTTTCATGATCTCATTTCTTTTTATCTGCAATTGATGATTTCTAACCCAGTAGCTTGTGCATTTTCCCCACCAAGTCCCACCTCAGCCTTTTGAGGAATACTTATTTCTAGACTAACACGTAAAAGTATTTCCACATAGAAGAACTACTACTTACAAAAAGTTTCTGGTGCATCTCTGTTTTGGAAAGTGAAAAAGTCATATATAATATGAATGAGCAAAACTCCATATATTTTTACATCAACATTTATAAATGCTTGACCAGTACTTGTACCTACTGTATGTTTATAACTGTGGTAAGTGCTACAGGGCATATTTAACTAATTTGAGAGAAGTCTTGCTTACTAGATCCTCATAATCTATTTGGGAAACAAAATGCTTAAAACATTTAAATATTAATACAGCATATTATAGAATTAAGTGCCACCATGAGGAAAACAGTAAGTTCTGTAATAATTCATAACAGGGAGGGAGATAGCTTTGACTGGGATGGTGTGGGACTGCTTCTTGAGGTAAGTAGAATAAGAAAAATATGTAGATGGTGAGAATGAATGACTATTGGAGGGAGGGCCCTGGAGAATCAACAAAAGTTCAGAGCAGGGAATGAGCATAACAGCTCAGGTCCAAGAATCAACCCCTTTTGGAGATGAGTTGCTTTTTTTTTTTTAATTTTTATTTATTTTTCGCTTTGTTGGGTCTTCGTTGCTGCATGCAAGCTTTCTCCAGTTGCAGCGAGCAGGGGCTACTCTTCATTGCAGTGTGTGGGCTTCTCAATGCGGTGGCTTCTCTTGTTGCGGAGCACAGGCTCTAGGTGTGTGGGCTTTAGTAGCTGCAGCACACGGGCTCAGTAGTTGCAGCACATGGGCCCTAGAGCACATGGGCTTCAGTAGTTGTGGCGTGTGGGCTCAGTAGTTGTGGCGTTAAGGGCTCAGTAGTTGTGACACGTGGTCTCTAGAGTGCAGGCTCGGTAGTTGTGGCACACAGGCTTAGTTGCTCCACAGCATGTGGGATGTTCCCGGACCAGGGATCAAACCCGTGTTCCCTGCATTGGCAGGCGGATTCTTAACCACTGTGCCACCAGGGAAGTCTGAGCTGCTATCTTATTTCTTAACAAAGACAAGCAATGGCGTGAACTCTAAATAGACATGTTGCAAGTCGAAAAAACAGACCAGCAAGCAACAGGTGTGAATGAACAGAAGAGTATTTACTAATCAGGAGAGAAAACATCAGTTGGTAAGGGGTTGGAAAGGTGGGAAAGGACTGAACTGAAGTGGGTCCTGCCCAGGAAGGGAAACACCCTGGAATCTCTGAGCAGAAGAATGACAAGACAGTGTTTAAAATATTCATCTCATAGGGTAGATTTGAGCATGGAGGCACAAGTAATAATGATATGGGTAAGATACTACTATTACTATTTAAGGAGCTAAAGAAGAAGGCAGCTTTAGTCAAGAACTGTGACAGTAGAGATAGAAAGGAATAGTCCCAACAGCCATTGCGTGGGAAGAATTAACAGAACTTTCTGAATAACTGAATGCAGAGGGTAAAGAACAGTGAGAAATGAAAATACAGCAAGATGACAAGACTAACTGTCTAGAAGACTGTGGTACCTGTGACAGAAGCAGGGGAGTCAGAAGATTGGTGTTAAGGAGAAGAAAGAGATGGTTTTGGCCTATTTTGTGTTGTAGTTCTTTACTGCTTTTGAGTTACAAATCACTTCTTTTGAGAATCTGACAGAATCAATGGATCCTTTTCTCAGGAAAAAAAATGGATTCATACTTATACATGTTATATGATTTGTAATGGACACCCATGGATTTGGCTGCTGGAGAGCTCTTGACCCCAGCTGGGCACATTAAAACCCTTTCTGGAATTTTTGTACTTTATATCCAAAGGATCAAGTCAGTCTCTCCCTAATAACTGAAGCAATGGATGCTGTTAGCTGATGTGTTTCCTAACACATGAGCCCGAGAAACGAAGAATGCTCAGAGTCATTTGAGTCCGTGGATCCTTCACATTCCTATTCTTGGATTCCAGGACATTTCCTAGTCCTTTGTTGAAATTCCTCCATGGTTCAGCTTGTTTGAGCCACATTTCTGCCATTTATATGAGAGGTCTGATTAATTCACAGGTTAAAGGTATTAATTGAAACCCACCCATGGGCTCCAGGTAAGAACTCCTAATTTAAAGTAACTTGGAAATAGCTAGTAGAAAGATGAGATTTAGGTGAGAAACGGAAGATAGTGAATACTCAAGGAGAGGGAATATAGCACAGGTGTATAAGAGCAAGGACCCTGGACCCAGACTGCACTCAAATCCTAACTTAACTGTTTACTAAATGCGTGACCACAAGCAAGTTATTCTACATTTCTAGAATTCAGGATACTCATCTGTGGATTGGGGATTAAAAACTATACGTCTTGTAGATCAAAGAACACTGAATTAGAATGTGTCTTGTAGGCTACTGAGTTCTAAATTTAGATATAAGGAAAGTGAAGGGAAAGAAATGAGGTGACATAAACAGGCCCCACAGCAAGGTGGTGATAAGTTGATAACTCCATCCCAAGTCTAGGGCCCAAGCAGAGAAGAGACAGGTATGACTAACTGAGGAAAAAAAAAAAAAAAAAAAAAAAAAAAAAAAAAAAAAAAAAACTATACGTACCTTATAGGGTGGATGTGAGGCTTAGGTTGGTACAGGTGCAAGAACCTGGTCCATAGCAAGTCTCTATGGACTATTATCATTCAATGTAACAGGCCTGTACCTAGGCATTTCACATATATTATTTAATCTAATCCTCATAAAAACTTTACAGGATTGGAATTATTCCCATTTTACTAGATGAAAACATTGTGGCTCAAAATAACCTGCCCCAGATCCCACAGTAAGAGACAAAATCCAAATTAAAATACAGAATATTTGAATAGAAAATGAAGAGGAAGATTTTCATTACAATTAATAGAGCATACTACCTATCCTAAGAATTAATGTGTATATATGTATATATACTAATTATGTATATATATATTTATTCGGCATCTATCTCATATAGCATCTATCACATATAGATGCTGGATATATATTTGTGAATTAAATTTATTAAATAATCCAGATCTGTAAAAAAGTGGATGGAAAGAGTGTTCATACCAACATAACCATTCTAATCCATGTACAATTTTGCATATTAAAATTAAATATTGGCCCTCTGGAAGATATAATCATTTCTCATGATTTTAGTTAGCCTGAACCACACTTTCAGAGTCTAGTCCACTCTATGTTATGGACAAGCTAGAATTTGTGGACCTGTAAAACTGAGGACAAGGCTCTGGACCTAGTTGACCTTTCAACCAAACTTCCTCAAAGAACCCTCACCTTCTTGCCAGGCCCTTTCAATTCGTAACGACTTGAAACTGTGAAAGTACATTTACCATTAAAACTCAGACACCCTAGGTTATGGCTGAACCTTGAGAAACACTTTATTTGGGGAAAGGGAAGTCAACAAAGGATACAGAGAAGCAATAGGCAGAAAGCACATCTGTATGTCTAGTACTGTTTTAGGCACAGACCTCTTCCTCGCTTCTCTACAGAGTTTGAAGGTACTTAGTATTGATCATGTAAATTCTATAAAAGATGCTTGGAAGGGAAAAGGAGGGTAAATAAAGTTCCATTTGGACCTCCCTATAGGTGGACCCCTAGTTTATTCCCTACCCATCCCCATGCAATTTCTCAATACAATCCTGGTAACATATACAAAAGTTGACTATGAAAAAATTAAATGCACACATAATACAAGAGCATTTCCCCCAAAGAGCTGAAAGCAGTATTCAGTTGTTATTTGCAACTCACATTTAAGATATGATCTTTGATAAAGTATTTCCAGCGTGTATTATATTTCCTAATTTTGTCCTAACATCTACCTGACTGAGGATAGAGTCCCTGCTTTGTATATAGCTAATGACTCCACCTTTGCTCAACTGGGTTATGTTTAGGAAACCTATGCTTCTTATTACTAGTATCAGTACTTCCATTTTCTACTCATTTATAAATAGTGGTAAAAAATGTAATAAAATATTCAAATAATTGCATAAACAAATGCTGAAAATGGTGATGATGCTGAAAATAAACTCTTGACTGGTAGGCTACACCACTGTGCATAAAACGTTCATTCATCTGCAAATGCATGAATATTATAATTCAATGTACTTTAAAATAACTGAGGAGTGGCATTGTATAAGAAAGTTTGAGTTGATCCAAAGTTGAAACTATAAACATTGATGACCACCTATTTTGCACTCGTACTTGATACATTTTTTCTTCAAGGACAGCATACTAAAGGAATCACAACACTGTCATCATCAAGGGTATTTATTGTGCCCTAATACAAAGATGATGCCACTGACCCACCACTAATAAGACATGAAGATTGAGTTGACTGTCCAGTATTGTGTGGGTTTTATTGAACCTGCCATATCCCCTCACTCAAAGCACCTAAGTAGTTGCAATGTAGTTAAATATTAAGAGAGGCAATCAGCAGCAAAGGGAGAATGATTGGCCTTTACAGAGAATGACCACACAATCATGGTTTAGTACCACAGCCCTTATCAATTAGCCATGAGTAAGAGTAAAGGTAAGAATGCAGTAGAGTTGTGTAAATTGTCTTTGTTTTCTTCACATAATGGAATTATTAATTAATTTCTTTTTAATCAAAAGAGGCCTTAGATAATTTTTTTAATTAATTTTTATTGGAGTTAGTTGATTTACAATGTTGTGTTAGTTTCTGCTGTACAGCAAAGTGAATAAGTTATACATATACATATATCCACTCTTTTTTTAGGTTCTTTTCCCATATAGGCCATTACAGAGTATTGAGTAGAGTTCCCTGTGCTATACAGTAGGTTCTTATTAGTTATCTATTTTATATATAGTAGTGTGTATATGTCAATCCCAATCTCCCAATTTATCCCTCCCCTGCCTTTCCCCCTTGGTAACCATAACTTTGTTTTCTACATCTGTGACTCTATTTCTGTTTTGTAAATAAGTTCATTTGTACCAAGGAAATGATTTTTTAATATAAGGGAATTATAGCTTTGTTGATGTGAAATGTAGAGATGTTTTAGTTATTAAAAAGAGGTGGGAGAAAGAAAAGTTAAGGGAAATGAAGGTTTCGATTGGTTCCGAAGCCCAAGTAACAATTTCTCTAGATTTAGTCAACCTGACACACAATGTGAAAGGAACAAAAGGAAGAATCAGAATTCAGTAGAGGAAAAGGAAAGGAGGCATTTTACTATTACATTATCAACCTGATAATTGTGATAAAACTTCATTTGTGTGAAACTCTGCTATCTGACAATCTCATCTATCTGAAGTATGGCAAGGAACCAAGGAAACAAAGGAGATGGAAAAAGACCTCTGCAGAAACAAAACAGAGCTCACCAAAGTCCATGCCCTAAAGATCACGCCCATCACTCCTAGAGATTTATCGAAGCCCCTTCTCAGAGGCTATTAATTTTTACTTGGATTCGATTTTAAAAGACCTGGCAATCTGGCTTCCAAACTCATAAAAAATTAGAAGCGGTAAACTAGAAGAGGGAGGAGAAACTATCCCATGTAGGCATGCAGATAGCAGTGAGAAGAGAACACTGCAAGTCTGTAAGCAGGGCAGAGAGGAAAAGAGGCATAAAAATTGACTTAATGATCAAAAAAGCACAGCAATTTAGTGCCTTTAGCAAGGGAGAAACAGTTCTACGTACCTCCATAGAGCTTGGGGAAGAAATTTTTAGGTCTGAGTCTATATTAACCCTGAGTAAATCAAGAAAATTATATTCAATATACAGACAATCTCAGAGTTTTGCAGCACTCAACGTTATGTAAGTAGTTCCATAAGGCACATAATGGAATTTTGAATATATGAGAGATTTTATTTTTTTTTTTGGCCACATGGCATGTGGGATCTTAGTTCCCCAATCAGGGATCGAACCCATGCCCTCTGCATTGAAAGTGCAGAGTCTTAACCACTGGACCGCCAAGTCCCCAAGATATGAGAGATTTCATATCACATTGAGAAATGCAAAGAAGTCAAGTGTGTAAATGAACACTGCAAAATAAGTGTACAAGGCCAGAGGTTGCCGGTTCAAGAAGATAATGGCCTTCCATGGTCAGTCTTGCATGGCTTTTGTCCCCATGCAGATTCTCGCTGCATCAGCTCATGTTATGACACTACTGTTTGTTTGTTCCCCATTTTGTTACTTTCTAATCATGTCCAAAAAGTGGCTAAGTGATGGGAAGAAAGCAGGACTGGTTTATAAGAGTAGGTAAAATGAATGAGAGCAAAATATTAAAACTTTAAACAAGTATGAAGATATTTTCACCCTACCCTGATTTTGTGTTATCCAGGACCTTTCAGGGGATATCTGTATTATGCATAAGATAGAGAATATCATTAATAGGAATATATTTTAAGGAACAGTCCAAAATAGAACAAAGATTTATGCACAAAGATGTTCATTATGGCAGTATTTAGCATTTTAAAAATTGGAAGCAATCCAATTTACCAACCTTAAAGAATGGTTAAATAAAATATGGTACATAAAAATTTGATGGACAATTATGCAACCATAAAAATTATATTTTGGTAGTCAGGAAATTTGTATGACATAATTTTAAGTTAAAAAACAGGATACAGGGCTTCCCTGGTGGCGCAGTGGTTAAGAATCCTCCTGCTAATGCAGGGGACATGGGTTCGAGCCCTGATCGGGGAAGATCCCACATGCCACGGAGCAACTAAGCCTGTCCACAGCTACTGAGCCTGTGCTCTAGAGCCAGTGCTCTGCAACAAGAGAAGCCACCACAATGAGAAGCCTGTGCACCACAACGAAGAGTAGCCCCTGCTCACCGCAACTAGAGAAAGCCCACGTGCAGCAACGAAGACCCAACGCAGCCAAAAATAAATAAATAAAATAAATAAATTTATTTAAAAAAATACAGGATACAGAATTGTATATGCAACATAATGTCTACAATGTACAGAATACATAGAAGATGAAAAGCTCTCATTAATGATGGCCACCAAAAAAAATTTGAAACCTAGGAAAAAACTATATATGCAATACCCACACAAAGAAAACTACAAATATTCACTGAAGGAAAATAAAAACTGCATAAACGAAAATGTTCCCTGATGGGAAGACTCAAGATATTGTAAAGAAGCCATTTTGCCCAAATAATTTACAAATTCAATGTAATTCCAATCAAAATTATAATAGGATTTTTAACAAAATTGACATGCTAATTCTAAAATTCATCTGGAAGAGTACATACTTAAGAATAGCTCGGTATTTTTTGAAGTATAATGAGGGGCCTCTTCCTACCAGATATCAAAATATATAATCACAGTGATTAAAGTGTGATATTGGGTCACAAATTTAAAAAATAGATTAATGAAAGAGAATAGATCATCAACTACTGACACAAATATATGTGGGAGCATTTCAAATAATTGAAAATAGATGTCAGGACATCTATTGGTTATCCATTAAAAAAAAAAAGATATATCTCTTACATCACACCATTCAAAAATAAATTAATTAACTTCCCCTTCCCAGAAACTGGCCTGGTCAGGATCAAGGCCTGAAGAGCAAGGTTGAAGGCCAGCATGGCGGGGATGGGCAGAGCTGAAGCCAAGCAGACAGCAGGCCACAGGGGTGGGGCAGAGGAAACGACATGGTAGGGAGATCTGTTATGTCCAGGGCTCTTGGGCAAACGGGGAAATAAAGGAAGATGGTGAGAGCAGGTTTCTCTTTTGGAGAAGGGAGTTGCAAATATGGAAAGTGAGAAGCCTAAAATGAACTGTATAATTTTGGATTGGAGGAATTGGTGTGAACACAACGTTTTATATATCTGTGTTCTAATGTGGATGCTTGCGCTAAGGTTATATAGGAGCATGCCCTTGTTTTTCGGAAATATACAGTGAAGTATTTAGAGGTAAGGGCTTCATGTCCACAATGGATCAGATGTCTCAAATGGTTCAGAAAAAAAATACTACATGTATATAACATATATGTAAGGTGGGGGACAGAGAGAAGAGATGAAGCAAATTTAATGAAATGATAGTAATTGGGGAATCAAGGCACATAGGTTATGGGAGTTCATTATGCTACTCTTGCAACTTTTCAGTGAGTTTGAAATTATTTCAGAATAAAAAGTCGTAAAAATAATTTCCAGATGTATCAAAAATCTAAATAATTCTCCTTCCTGGAATCTAGCCCCCAAATTTCTCACATATACACAGAGATGTATATGTACGAGTTCATATTTAGAAATAATAATTTAAAATGTAGGACATATGCATCAATAGGGAATGGTTAAATAAATTATAGTATATCCATCCATGGAATGGTGTGCAGGCATAGAAAAGAATAAGGTAGATCTGTATGTACTGACAATGCACTGACATGGAGAGATCTCCAGGTTGTATTAAATGGAAAAGCAAGGGACAGACCAAGAGGTAGAGTATGATCCCATTTGTGTTTTTTTTTTAAAGTTTTTAAAAAATCTGCTATGGGTGTGAGTTGTGTGTATCTGTGCATAGCTATATTTATAAACAAATTTTAAAAATGGTCTGAAAGGATACACACCAAGCTATTAGCAATGGTTAACTCTAGGGAAGGAGAATAGTATTATACTTTCCAAGTTTTCCATAGTGGCATGTAATACTTTATTATCAGCTGAAAAAAAGCCTAAGTACAAAAAGGCAGGAATATATACGATACATTCTGAAAGATTTCCTCTCAAGGTGATTATAATATTTACTGCTGGGAATTACCTTGGGTTATCTGGAAAACTCCTAGTCCAAACGCTGCATATGGGGAATTGACCTTCCAGTGGACTGTGCCCAGGAACACTTTATCATTAATTTAATAGAGGATTAGGCAGCCGGCTGGGCCACTCCCTGCTTGCCAGGCCACTGTCCAGAAGTGAATTCCCTTGCAGCTCTCCAAAAGGAGGTCAAACAAGTCCCCAGGGACTCTCAACAGAAAGAAGTTGCCAAAGGCTAAATTTGGCGCGCAAGCCAAGCCCTGGACTGGGATAAACTGTGCCAGTGCTTTTCAGTTACGCTTTCAAGACCTCAGTCAGAATATGCAGGACTAGATAGCTATTTTCAAGAGTGGCTTAGCAGCTCAAATTGGAAACAACTGTTCAAACCGGAGTTTGGGGGTGAACTTGAAAATGTAAAATTCCTCCTCTGCCTCCTTAACCCCTATTATCTCTTATTTAAAGGATATTTAAATTCCCTTTCTTTTCTCTTGCTCCAAGCAATTTATCATAGTGATAATTCCTGCCAACCTGATCAGATTCTGCCATTCTTAAGCAGGAAAGACAGACTAGCCATCTTCTTCATTTATCTTTTTCTTTTTTAGGTGTAAATGGCCAGTTTTGTATTTAAGTTGCTTTTTTTTGGGCGGGGGGAGCTCTTTTTCTTATATAGTGTTATTGAGTTGTAATTCACATACCACCAGATTCATCATTCAAAGTGGATAATTCAGTGGTTTTTAGTATATTCACAGAGTTGAGCAACCATCACCACCATAGATTTTAGAATATTTCATCACCCCAAAAAGAAACCTTTTACCAGTTAACAGTCACTCCCCATTTCCTCTCAATCCTTCCATCTCTAGGCAACCACTAATCCATTTCTTTCTCTATAGATTTGCTTATTCTGGACATTTCATATAAATGAAATCATTCAATATGTGGTCTTTTGTGTGTGGCTTCTTTTACATAGCGTAATGTTTTTGAGGTTCATCTATGTTGTAGCATATGTCAATATTCCATTCCTTTTTTTTTTTTTTTTTTGGCTGCGTTGGGTCTTGGTTGCTGCGCATAGGCTTTCTCTAGTTGCGGCAAGCGGGGGCTGCTCTTCGTTGTGGTGCGTGGGCTTCTCATTGCAGTGGCTTCTCTTGTTGCAGAGCATGGGCACTAGGTGTGCGGGCTTCAGTAGTTCTGGCTCGTGGGCTCAGAAGTTGTGGCTCGCAGGCTCAGCAGTTGTGGCGCACGGGCTTAGTTGCTCAGTGGCATGTGGGATCTTCCCGGATCAGGGATCGAACCCGTGTCCCCTGCATTGGCAGGTGGATTCTTAACCATTGCACCACCAGGGAAGCCCTCCATTCCTTTTTGAGGCTGAACAATATTCCATTGTTTGGCTCTATCACATTTTATTTATCAATTCATCATTTTATGCATATTTGAGTTGTTTCCACTTTGGGGCTATTATGAATAATGCTGCTATGAATATTCATGTACCTGTTTTTGTGTGGATATACATTTTCAGTTTTCTTAGGTATATACCTAGGAGTAGAATTGCTGGGTCATGTGGTAACTCCATTTTTAACTTTTTTTGGGGGGGAAGAAGAGGTTCTCTGGTTTTCATTTCTTTTTTTTTTTTTTCGAATTTTTATTTTATATTGGAGTATAGTTGATTAACAGTGTTGTGTTACTTTCAGGTATACAGCAAAGTGATTCAGTTATACAAATATTAATTCTTTTTCAAATTCTTTTCCCATTTAGGTTATTACAGAATATTGAGCAGAGTTCCCTGTGCTATACAGTAGGTCCTTCTTGGTTATCTATTTTAAATATAGCAGTGTGTACTTGTCAATCCCAAACTCCCAATCTATCCCTCCCCCCAGTAACCATCAGTTCATTCTCTGAGTCTGTTTCTGTTTTGTAAATAAGTTCATTTGTATCATTTTTTTAGGTTCCGCATATAAGCAATATCATATATTTGTCTTTGTCTGACTTACTTCACTTAGTATGCTAATCTCCAGGTCCATCCATGTTGCTGCAAGTGGCATTATTTCATTCTTTTTAATGGCTGAGTAATATCCCATTGTATATATGTAACATTTTTAACTTTTTGAGAAACTGCCAAACTGTTTTCCAAAGCAACTGCACCATTTTACATTCCCACCAGCAATATATATAGGTTCCAATTTATCCATATCCTTTCCAACACTTGATGTTGTCCATTCTGTTGATTATAGCTATTTTGGTGGGTATAAAGTGGTATTTCATTGTGGTTTTGATTTGCATTTCCCCAATGACTAATGATGTTGAACATATTTTCATGTGCTTATTGGCCATTTGTATATTTCCTTTGGAGAAATAGCTGTTCAAATCCTTTCCCTATTCTTTAATTGGGTTATTTATCTTTTTATTGTTAAATTGTAAGTGTTCTTTATATATTCTGGATAATAGCCCTTTACCAGATATATGGTTTGCAAATATTTTCTCCCATTCTTTTCACTTTCTTGATGATGAAGAAGAGGGAATAGTAGAAAGAGGCCATTAATGGGTAAAGAGTTTCTTTTTCAGGTGACAAAAGTATTATGGAATTAGTTATGATGGCTGTACAACTGTGAATATAGTAATATGTATTATATATATTAGTAATGTTGTAGTATATATATAATACATTAAAATGGTGGATTTCATGGTACCTGAATTATATCTTAATTTTTTAAGTATAAAAATCACTTTTAAAAGTATCAGCTGGGCTTCCCTGGTGGCGCAGTGGTTGAGAGTCCGCTTGCCGATGCAGGGGACGCGGGTTCGGGCCCCGGTCCGGGAGGATCCCACATGCCGCGGAGCGGCTGGGCCCGTGAGCCATGGCCACTGAGCCTGCGCGTCCGGAGCCTGCGCTCTGCAATGGGAGAGGCCACAACAGTGAGAGGCCCGCGTACCGCAAAAAAAAAAAAAAAAAGTATCAGCTGATCCACCTGACTTCAAACCTAACATCACCATTTCATTTAACAGTTTTTTGCTGGTGCTGCTAGATGCTCAAATACAAAGATGAAAAGACTTTGTCTCTACCTTTAAAGAGCCCAGAGTCTAAAAGGGGAGAACATCATATACATACTTCACTTTAATTGAACTTGGTTAGGACTAAGATAGAGGTGTGCTTTGGGATCATGAGGGCCAAACCAAGAAACCTGGGCTTTGTTCCAGAGGCAGTAGGGAACCATTGAAAGGTTTTAGGCTGGGGATTGACATGATCAGTTTTGTGTGTTAGATTCATCATCCTGGCAGCTGTGTAGAAGACTGATACGAAGGCAGCGTGGCCAGCATCAGAGAGATGAGTTAGGAGGCAGTTGAAGTGGTTTGAGTGAGAAGTGGTGGAAGCCTGAATGAAAACAGTGGTGGTAAGAATGGAGAAGAGGAGGTCAGATTCAAACTACTGTTTAACAGGTAAAACTCTATAAAGCTTGGTGTGATGATAAATGAGGGGGAGGGAGAAGTCTGGGATGACTCACAGATTTCTCGCTTGGGTCACTGGGTGGATGATGGTACCATTAACTGAGAAAAGAAATATAAAAAGAGGAAATTTGTAGGCTTAAATTATAAGTTTAGTTTTGGACAATACTTAGGTAGAAGACATCTGGAAAATGGTCAAGCAAATGTGTCCAGGAGGCAATAACTTTAATCTCTCTCTGATGCAGTTTCCTGATCTATAAAATGGCAGTATTGTAATAAAAATGAACTAACCATCTATATGATATATATATCAGAATTTGGTATTAGGGATATTCACCAAATCTGCTTTGGGGAAACTGCAAACTCTATTAACTATTAAATATTTGCCTAGCTTTCTAAAAAAAAACAAGAAACCTTGCTCAGTGGTATCAGAGGCATGTTTATATTTACAGGTGCAACTTCTTTTAAGCCAACTCAATGAAAATACAAAAAGATCAGTCAGAGATTGATAATTTGCTGCCCCCAAAGACTCAATATAAGATTCTTTTAATTAGGCATTCCTCCTAGTGAATATAAACCAATTTGCCTTAGAGAAATTTGACTTACATAAATTTCAAAAATAATAAAAGCTAACATTTATTTTGTGCTTGCTGCATGCTAGGCAAAGTGCTAAGCTCTTTATAAGTATTAACTTTTTTATCCTCACAATAACCCTACTGAGGTAGATACTATTAGCATTCTCATTTTATAAAGAAATAAACGAAGGTTTAGAGAGATTAAATAATAGAACCAAGGTCATTAATCTAGTAAGCAATAAAGCCAGGATTCAAACTCAGGTCTCTCTGACTCCAAAGCACAGGTTCATGACCAAGAGCTGTTATTTTATATGTAAAGCCATGGTTATATCCATGCTTAGATCAAGTTAATGATCAAAATAACAATCTAATCTCACTTATGTGGAAATTATTGACCCTCCACTATTGCATTCATATCCTTATTCCTCTTTAGCATTCCTAGTTAATTTCCAGATTTACTCTCTAACCTTCATGTGAGGTCTCATTTTCTCTCTGTCCATCTTCCCATACTCTAATCACATTGTTCTATTCAGCACACAAATTGGAAATGTTCAGTAAACAAGGAAGGCTTCTGCCTTGAAATAGCAACATTTATGGCAGTTCTCAGAAGGCCCTTTGTGAAACTCATTCCCTAGCTGTGCTCCTGGATTCAGGATTTACTGTGGCTCAGCCGGGAAGCCCATCAACACAGAAACTTATTGGAGGAGGAGGAAGGGCCAAAGCAAATGTATATTCATGACAAGATGGATCAGTGGTGCTAGAGGAATTTGCTGAGTGGGGATGGAGAAGTGAAGAGCTGTTTGTTCTTCATAAGAGAGCGTGGCTGTGCTTTTTCCAAAAAAAGCTGAGCAGGGTCATCTCTAGCAGTGACACATTGGGGACATAGAGAATGGGCACAAGAGAATTCTTCACAAATGGAGCTAGGCTGGCAGTCACTGCCAGGGGCTAGCCTAAAGTATGTTTGAATAAGGGCATTTCTGGACTCCTCAGACCCATGTGATTGTTTAGGCAAGGAACAATCCCTGTCCACGGTTATTCATCTGAATAGTGACCGAAAGTTTGAGAAGAACCTCACCAAATGATAGAACTTTAAATTAATTTAACATGCAGATTTTTTTAAATTATTGGACTGAAATTATCTTTTCATAATGGCATGGCACTTCAAATAATCAGGATGCATTGTGTTCAGAATCTAATTTCCCAAATGTCAGCATGCTATTCATTTCAAAAGTAATTCACTTGGGACTACCCTGGTGGCACAGTGGTTAAGAATCTGCCTGCCAATGCAGGGGACACGGGTTCGAGCCCTGGTCCGGGAAGATCCCACATGCCACAGAGCAACTAAGCCCGTTCGCCACAACTACTGAGCCTGTGCTCTAGAGCCCATGAGCCACAACTACTGAAACCCGTGCACCTAGAGCCCATGCTCCGCAAGATAAGCCACTGCAATGAGAAGCCTGCGCACCACAACAAAGAGTAGCCCCCACTCGCTGCAACCAGAGAAAGCTCGTGTGCAGCAATGAAGACCCAGCACAGACATAAATAAATAAATAAATAAAAGTAATTTACTTTGCAGTGTGTTTTCCCCATTACACTCATATGGCAGAAATTATTAAAAATAATAGCCTAGGAACTGGGATCGTCACTGTATCAGCTAATCACTAATTAGAGAAATGCAAATCAAAACTACAATGAGGTATCACCTCACACCAGTCAGAATGGCCATGATCAAAAAATCTACGAACAATAACTGCGGGAGAGGGTGTGGAGGAAAGGGAACCCTCTTGCACTGTTGATGGGAATGTAAATTGATACAGCCACTATGGAGAACAGTATGGAGGTTCCTTAAAAAACTACAAACAGAACTACCATACGACCCAGCAATCCCACTACTGGGCATATACCCTGAGAAAACCATAATTCAAAAAGAGTAATGTAGACTTCCCTGGTGGCGCAGTGGTTGAGAGTCCGCCTGCCGATGCAGGGGACACGGGTTTGCGCCCCGGACCGGGAAGATCCTACATGCCGCAGAGAGGCTGGGCCCGTAAGCCATGGCCGCTGAGCCTGCGCATCCGGGAGAGGCCACAACAGTGAGAGGCCCGCATACCACGAAAAAAAAAAAAGAGTCATGTACCACAATGTTCATTGCAGCTCTATTTACAATAGCCAGGACGTGGAAGCAACCTAAATGTCCATCAACAGATGAATGGATAAAGAAGATGTGGCACATTATATACAATGGAATATTACTCAGCCATAAAAAGGAACGAAATTGAGTTATTTGTAGTGAGGTGGATGGACCGAGAGTCTGTCATACAGAGTGAAGTAAGTTAGAAAGAGAAAAACAAATACCGTATGCTAACACATATATATGGAATCTAAAAAAAAAAAAAAAATGGTTCTGAAGAACCTAGGGGCAGGATAGGAATAAAGACACAGACGTAGAGAATGGGCTTGAGGACATGGGGAGGGGGAAGGGTAAGCTGGGATGAAGTGAGAGAGTGGCATGGACATATATACACTACCAAACGTAAAATAGATAGCTAGTGGGAAGCAGCGGCATAGCACAGGGAGATCAGCTCGGTGCTTTGTGACCACCTAGAGGGCTGGGATAGGGAGGGTGGGAAGGAGATGCAAGAGGGAGGGGATATGGGGATATATATATATATGTATAGGTGATTCACTTTGTTATAAAGCAGAAACTAACACACCATTGTAAAGCAATTATACTCCAATAAAGATGTTAAAAAAATAAAAATCGGTGATTTGATTCACTTTGTTATAAAGCAGAAACTAACACACCATTGTAAAGCAATTATACTCCAATAAAGATGTTAAAAAAATAAAAATCAGAAATGAACATCACAAGACATCTTTATTATTATTGTTTTGAACAATAAATACTAATTTAGATATCTTCTTTCTGGTACTGTTTGTTCCTTCCTGCATTTCTGGGCTCCTAGCTCAGATTCTTTGGACTTCTACTTGAAGAATTCTTTATATTATTTCTTTTAGTGTATATCTGCTGACTGTGAACTCTGTAGGTTCTTATATTTATGAAGATGTCACTGTTTTACCTTAATTTTTGACGAATATGTTTTGTTAGGATTCTAAGTTTGCTGTAATTCTTTCCACTCTAAAGATGTAATATCATTGTCTTCTGGTTTCCATCATTTACTTTGGAAAAGTTAGCTGTCTGTTTAACTGTAGCTCATTTGAAAATAATGTACCTTTTTTCACTCTGGCTAATTTTAACATTTTTATATTAGCATTTAGTTTTCAGTGGTTTGACTAAGTGTGGTTTTCCTTGTATTAATCCTGCTTCTGATTCATAGAGTTTATTGATTCTGTACCTTAATGTCTTCCGTTAGTTTGGGGAAATTCTTGGCTAATATCTCTTCAAATGGGGCTCTTGCTGCATTCCTTGTCTCTGTTCCTTCTGAGACTCCAGTGATAATCATAATAATATCTTTCATCGTGTCCCATATGTCTCTTACATTCTTTTCTCTATATTCCATACTTTTTTTCTCTGTGCTTCAATCTGGATATTTTGTACTGCTCTATCTTCCCGTTCAATGATCTCTGCTGCTAGGTCTAATACTGTTAAACCCATCCATTGGATTCTTAATTTAGTTATTATACTTTTTAATTCTAGGATTCACAATTAATTCTTTTTTATTAATACCAGTTCTCTACTGAAATTTTCCATATTTTCATCTAATTCCTTAAACATACTAACTACATTTTTTTTTTTTTTTACAACTGTGGCTAAATAAATAATACAAGTGTGTTTGTCCCCTATAGGTTTACTTCCATGGTCTGTTTCGTCTCTTGATTTTCAGTCATTTGGTCCTGTTTCCTGGCGTTACTGATTTTTCTTTTTGTTTTTGAATGCTAGACTTTATAAAATTTTAAGTCTCTGGATGACAGTACTCTCCTCCAAAGAAGAATTCACCTTCTGGCCGTGAGATACACTTCAGGCATATCACCTTTATCCAGGTAAGACTGGCTTGCCCTAATTCAAGGGCATAGCCCTTTCAGGACTTTTACTTAAAAACCTTCTTTGTTTATCAGAGTCCTTTCTCCTTGACAGACCCTGTAATGGTTAATTTTATGTGGCAATTTGACTGGGCTAAGGGGTGCCCAAATAGCTCACAAAACATTATTTCTGGGCGTGTCTGTAAGCGTGTTTCCTGGAGACATTAGCACTTGAATCAGTAGACTGGGTAACGAAGGTTGCCCTCACCAAAATGGACAGGCATCATCCAATCTGCTGAGGGTCTGAACAGAATAAAAAAGAGGAGGAAGGGTGAATTCTCTCTCTCTCTCTCTTCTTGAGCCAGAAGGTTCATCTTCTCCTGCCCTCCGACATTGGTGCTTCAGGTTCTTGGGCCTTCAGAGGCCGAGGCTTATACCAGTGGATCCCCACTCTCAGGCCTTCAGCCTCGGACTAGGAGTTAATCATTGGTTCCTCTGGTTGTCAGGCCTTCAGACTTGAACTAAATTATACCACCATCTTTCCTGGGTCTCCAGCTTGCAGATGGAAGATCATGGGACTTCTTGGCCTCCATAACTCCTTGAGCCAATTTCTATAATAAATCTTGGGAATTCCCTGGCAGTCCAGTGGTTAGGACTCTGCACTTCCACTGCAGAGGGCACAGGTTTGATCCCTGGTTGGGAAACTAAGATCCCACAAGCCACACAGCCAAAAAAAGAATTGCTATAATAAATCTGTTCTTTTATCTATCTATCTATCTATCTATCATCTATCTATCTATTCATCCATCCTATTGGTTCTGTTTCTCTGGAGAACCCTGACTAATACAGACTATGAACTCCAACCTTTGTCTCCCAGGACAATCTTAAAATAATACTACTAGTACTAATACTACCACCGTTATGGATAATAAAAACATTTAAACATTTTTTACTAACGTTCTGCTTCCCTGTTTTATAGTTGGACTACATCTACATTGTCGGAGCATATAGCCATTATATATCGTACTCTCTCTCCTTTACCCCTCACTTAGTCTTAGTTATACCAGAAACTGTATTTAATGCTCGCCACCAATCCTTACGTTGATGTCTCCCCAGTCATTTTGTTTGTCTGAAGCTCATTTGCCAGTATATTTCTCAGGAAAGGCTCATGGGAATAATATTTCTTGAGTTCGTAGATGTTGAGTTCATAAATATCCAGTAATTTTACTAGAATTTGTCATTCTGTGTTTGTGGTATATTCTATCATTGTATCATTTCAATTTTTTTTTTTCCAGAAAGGTTTTCTAAATATAGTTTTAGTATTAGTTCTGTTCCCTTACTT
The DNA here is from genome assembly GCF_000442215.2 of Lipotes vexillifer. Classification (NCBI taxonomy): domain Eukaryota; kingdom Metazoa; phylum Chordata; class Mammalia; order Artiodactyla; family Lipotidae; genus Lipotes; species Lipotes vexillifer. Next base: position 1,349,595 of record NW_006784347.1, on the reverse strand, counting down.
TTGTTTTCTTCTTTAGGGACTTATGTCATCTGTATTTTGGCTCTTCTTGTCATCTATATTTTGGATCTTCTTGGTTACTCTTCAATATCTGTCACTTTCTTTCAAATCCTTTTTTGTCTCTTCATCTAAAATTTTTTAAAAATATTTTCTTCTATTTCACTGATTTCTCTTCAGGCACTACTGTTTGATTTATTTGCTCTTATTTCCTTTCTAGAATACTCTTTATTTCTTAAATTATTGTTTCTTTATTTCTTATTATTTCCTGAATCCAATCACTTCTTCTCTGAGTTTCAAATTCTTATTTCTCTTATTTCATATCTTTTATTATTTTCTTAATGTCTTTTAGCTCATTTGGAACTACTAGGTTAACTCTCGTTATCTGTTTTGTGGTTATGTCTTTCTGGAGTGCTTTCATTGTCTGTAGGGACGTTACTCAGCTTTGTCTCCCCTTCTTTTTCTTTGTAAAAACTATGCAGCCTTGATATTATTCTGTTGCTTCTTTAATGTGAAATTAGTTTTCCTGAATTTTTGTTATAAGGTGGTGTTCAAGAAAGCTTTCCTTGGGGACTTTCCTGGTGGCACAGTGGTTAAGAATCTGCCTGCCAATGCAGGAGACTTGGGTTCAACCCCTGGTCAGGGAATTAAGATCCCACATGCCGTGGGGCAACTAAGCCCATGCGCCACAACTACTGAGCCTGCGTGCCACAACTACTGAAGCCTGTGGGCCTAGAGCCCGTGCTCTGCAACAAGAGAAGCCACTGCAATGAGAAGCCTGTTCACAGCAACAAAGAGTAGCCCCTGCTTGCCACAGCTGGAGAAAGCCCCACACAGTAACAAAGACCCAACACAGCCAAAAATAAAAAAGAAATTTTTTTTAATTTACAAGAAACCTTTCCTTACTTCACAGAACTTCCTCTCTTGATTTTGGGGACTGTCAAAAGATAAGGCAACTTGGTTTATAATATTACACCGCTTTGGTCTGGAGCTTTTCTTTCCCTCCTCTCTTGTCCAAGTCCCATTCAACTTTTATTCTACTCCAAGTAGTTTCTCTTTGGTTTGGGGTTCTGTCCTGAAAAGCAGTTGTTTTTCAGAGTTCATAGGAGCTAGGCTGCTCCAGCTTCATCGGATCTTTTTTCCCATGGGCTTTATACTGGTTTTGGTCAAACCTCTCCCAGTTTCAGCTGATGTTCTCAAATTGCCTTGCCCTCTTCTCAGTCGATACCTATTGGCTATTTTGGAGTCCTCCTGTTCTCAGATCTAGGTGCAACTTCCTTATCCTTTCTCTCACACAGACACTGATACCATGCAGATCTTGGGGCTATTGATGGTTTGTACCCTCCTACTTGTATTTTGGAGTTCGTGAGGATACTCTGTTCTCGGTTTTGTTGTAAGTGTTGTTCATGGGTTTTAGGTTTTGCTATCCATTTGTTCTCTCTGTTTCTATGTAAGGATTCAGAGAGAATGAAAATCTATGCTACTATGCTGTCAACTTCCCAGAATCCTCTCCTGAGTTAATTCAATTATAAGTGTATTTTGTATTACAGTTCCTGTGGGAGACTGCTCATAACTTATGGGTGTTGACATTTTGCTTCTACTTGGGTCTGGGAAGGTTAAGGGCTTTAAATCTTAGCTGTTTATGATACCACAATTAATGACCAAACATAAGGAAGCTAAAAATATGAACATAGTAAATTGCCAACTCACATGAATTTAAAAAAAAAACAACATTTATATTTAATTACAGCAGAAATATTTCTGAGGATTTGGGGATTGCTTTTAACAACAAATAAAAGAAACCATTTGTGTATATATACTCAGAATTAACACAATGCAGCTTTCTTTTATGGGGTACATATGCATAAATAACTTGCATAAAAGCTCCATAGGAAATAATATATTTGCATATATTGTTGTGAATTTTATTTAAATTTTATTACTCTTGTAGTTAGGAAATGGTAACAACTGGCAAAAAAATTGATTTTCAGTAGGCAGGCAGTCAATCGATACTATCATTAGCTCTAAACAGAATCTAGCATGGACCTTTAGAACTAAAAAAAGTCCCAAGTGGTCATCTTGTCCAGACCACAGCCTCAAGAATATTTCCAACTCAACATGTTTAAGTACAAACAATTTTTTTTATTGAAGTATAGTTGATTTACAATGTTGTGTTATTTTCAGGTGCAAAGTGATTCAGTTTTATATATATTCTTTTTCATATTTTTTTCCATTATAGGTTATTACAAGATACTGAATATAGTTCCCTGTGCTATACACTAGGCCCTTGTTGTTTATCTATTTTATATATAGTAGTATATATCTGTTCATCCCAAACACCTAATTTATCCCTTTCTCCCTCCACCTTACCCCTTTGGTAACCATAAGTTTGTTTTCTATATCTAGTACAGACAATTTTTAACTATTAACAATATCTGTAAGAAATAGGTTTTTGGTTTTGCTATCTAGTTTTCCTACCAGATGAACTAAGGTGTTCTGACAACAAGCATAACCAACAGAAACAATACTTAAGCATGACTTCAAAAAATTATGATAGAGCTATATAGTAGCTAGGAAACAGCAGCACAGATAGTGCAGTGAAAAGGGATAGTTGAATAGCCAGGGGTAACTCTAGGGCCATGTTATGATGCTATGCGAGTGGCATTGCACATGGTTGCCATAGCTACAGAGCTGCACAAGCTGTAGACACGCAGACCCTGTGTACCCACCCACTCTGCTGCCACTGCTTTCCACACCTGCCCCTCTGAGTTTTCTACAGCTCCAGCGTAAGGAGGAAAAGGCCATATGGCTTAAATCAAAATATTTTTTTCACTTCTCAAAATCAGAATACCAGAGATTCAGAGCAGAAGGCAAGGAAGCATTGGAAAACACTTCTTTCCCAAGGGTCAGGAGGTTTCAGAATGTCCATTCCAGGAGGAAAGGCTGGTGGCCTTTAGTCACCCACCTCCATGTCTACTTTCATGTTCCTTTTTACCCTCTCTTTTCTTCTCCTGGCAACACAGATCCTGTCTCTCTCTGCCTTCCCCACCCCCAACTCCCTGTCTTGACAGCAGCACCACGGAGAGTTATAATATTATCCGAAGGAATATATGTGGGTTAAAGTGCTAGAGTAGGGATTAGATATTTTGGTAGAGTCTGTTTTCTTCCACAGGGATTAAAGAAATGACTTTGTACGCCACTGACAGCTTTAAAGCAAAATCGGGATAAGCTAAAGAAAACAAATGGTTGTTGGGGGTAGAGATTGGGGAGAAAAAACAAAGAACAGAAAAGAGAAGCATCTTGGGTACAATTAGGGAGGTCCCTAGGTATCACCCTGAATTTGGGGGTGGAGAGGTGGGCAATGAGAAACACATGTTGGGGAGGGTGCCCGGCGGGGGGGCATTGAATTTTCCCTGGTGTACTCTTCCTGGTGAAATAACTTGTACTTGGTCAGCTGGGGGACTTACTTCTTCACATTCATGAATATCATAATGCAAATCAAATGGTTGAGGTACTTTCTGAACCTAGGGATTTCACATGAAGCCTCCAGACCCTTTACGCACACATTCTTTCTCTGCTCATCCCACATAAGCCAATCCTGTCCTAAATATATTAAAATGGTGTGGCAGAGAGGAAAGATGGCTTTGCTGTTTGCATTAGTTTCCTAGTCAGTTGCCATAATAAAAAAACCCACAAACTGGGTAACTTAGAACAACAGAAATTTATTCTCTCACAGTTCTGGAGGCTGGAAGTCCAAAATCCTACTTCCTCTGAAACCTGTTGGTGAATCCTTCTTTGCCTGGTCTTAGCTTCTGCTGGTTTGCCTGCAATCCTTGGTATTCCTTGGCTTGCAGATATATCACTCCAATCCAGCATTATTGTGTGGAGGTGTCCCTGTGTCTCTTCACATGGTGCTGTTTTTTGGGACACACAGCAAACTGGATTAGAGCCCTACTCAACTTCAGTATGACCTCACCCCTGACCTCTTACACAATCTGAGCTTAGTTATTCTTTTAAGAAGAATGTAGTTTATTATATTTTAAGCAGCATTTCTATGTGCAGGGACTTGGGAATGGGGCTATTTTATTTTATTTTATTTTTGTGGCCACACCTCGCGGCTGGCATGATCTTAGTTCCCTGACCAGGGATTGAACCCATGCCCCCTGCAGTGGAAGCGCAGAGACCCAACCACTGGACTGCCAGGGAAGTCCCTGGGGCTCTTTTAAATTACCTCCATTCTCCATATTGAGCAGAATTTCCTATACCTTTTAAGATGAATAGCCTTTAAATGAATGAGTTCAATAAGATGATAGCTAGTAGGTTATGAAGAGTCAAGAAAGATTTTTTTTAAAGAGGAGAGACATGAGCATATATACATGCTCACAAGGAAAGAGACCATGGACAAGGGAGAAATGGAAGATACGGGAATGAGAGGGAATAATTGTGCAGGAACAAGGCTAGAATCAAGAATGGAAGATCTTAGGATTTGGACCACAGGCAGAGGGATTAGCTTTGAACAAGAGTAGCTTCACCTCTTCCTTAGGAACAGGAAAGCAGAAAACAAAGTGTGCAGGTTTATGTACGTGCTTGGAGAGAGTCTGGAAATTGGGGCCAGACACCTCTCCTTTCTCTGAGGTTAGATGTGAGGTGAGCAATGGAGATGGAAGCCTGGGGAGCATTGAAGCTTCGCAGTATCAGCTGTGAGGAATAGGAGAGTGAGTCAAATATGTATATACAATGGAATTCTAAATAGACACACTGAGGTTGGAAACCATGCATTTATAATGCCACCAATACAGTGGCTAGGTAACGTATTTAGGGCTGGTTAAACCCTAAACTGCCCATGTATAGGAGTAGAGAAGTACACGGTTGGGTTGGTAGAGGGTTAGAGTTTGCAAGGCAGTTACAAATAAAGAACAATCAGGGAAGGGTACAGAGGATGGGGAGCAAGTGGATGAAGTGATGAAATACAGAAGTTGAGCTGACCATGAACTAAACCCATCCTCAAATGATAACACGAAAATGGAACATACTGGACCATGGTTAGTGACAGTGCCCCAGTGGCACAGTGAGACCTCTAGAAATGGAAGCATCACTCAGGATGCAGTGTTGCTGCTGTGAACAGGTTTTCTTCCTATCCCTTAGGTAACAACTGCCCTGTCATTGTGGTGACAAGTACGCTCTGTTTTTGCTTTTGCTAATCTTGATACATAGATTCACTGTCTCCAGAAGTCTTTAAGCTCCCCAAGAGTGAGCATGAGGTTGGTGTGGCCCTCATTCACCCCTATTGGGCAGAGCCCTTGTACCAGGCCATTATATAGGCCTTTGACCTTTGGATCAGGTATCCAGCCTTGATCCAATCAGCTGAGGCCAGGGTGATGCAGTCATATGGCAGGCCTGTACTTGATGCATAAGGGACCTCTCAGAAAGGTCAAAGACTTTCCACAGTACTTTCCAGAAGGAATAAAACTGCAGGCAGAACTGTTCTCATAAACATTGGAATAGCATTTCGCCTCCTGGACTTCATGACAGATCTCCATCCATTTCTTCTCTCCAATTTGGGGAGCTGGACACAGTTCAAAAAATTCCCTATATAGAGCACCTCATTTTGTAAGTTGCGTATGTTGTATCTGCTTGGAATTTACTCCACCCACACCCCCATTCACATACACACATAAATTAGCTCATATATATGTATATATGTATTATATGTTTCAGTTTCAAGGTGAGATTTTTTTTTAACCACTTAATATAAAACATTTTGGCAATGTCTCTCAATTTATACTATCTAGAGCAGGGTTCTGCAAACTCTTTCTGTAAGGGACCAGATAGTAACTATTTTAGGTTTTATATCACAAACACTATCCATCACAACCACTCAACTCTCTCATTGTAGGACTAAAGCAGCTGTAGACAATATGTAAATCAACGAGTATGGCTGTGTTCCAGTAAAACTTTATTTACAAAAGCAGACAGCAGGCTGGACTTGGCCCAAAGCTGTAGTTTACCAATTCCGAGTCTAGAGGATAATTATTTATGGTTTCTTCTGTTTGGCTGGGTAAGAGCTGAACCTCCCAACAGTAGTGGATTTTCTAACACATGGCCTGGAGGTTCACTGTTCTATTGACTTTCCTTATGTTGATTAAGTTATTCAATAATAAATAACTGAAGGTCACCACATCACACAACTCTGGAGTCATGCAGTGCCTAGCCTGTGTGGCCAAATGCAGCAGCACTGAATGTATTTAAAGTGATTTTTCTGCTATTGCAATCTGAGACCAGATTAAGGCAAAGGAATAGGTAGTGTGTTCATTCATTTATCCATCCCATGTATTAGTTCAGACACTGTGACAACTGCCAATAAATATATCAAACAAGGTCCTTGTCCTCAAGGAGCTTGTGGTTTAGTAAGGTGTTTGCTAGGACTGCCATAACAAAGTACCACAAACTAAGTGGCTTTAAAAAAACAGAAATTTAATGTCTCAGAGTTCTGGAGGCTAGAAGTCTGAAATCGAGATGTTAGCTGAGCCATGCTCCCTCTGAAACCTGTAGGGGACAGTCCTTCCTAGCCTCTTCTTAGCACCTGGTGGTTTGCCTGCAATCCTTATAACTACAGCTCTTCAATTTCTGCCTCTGTCATCACATGGCATTCTCCCCTTGTGTGTCTGTGTCTGTCTCCTTCCTCTTCCATTAAGGACCCCTGTCATAATAGATTCAGAGCCCACCCTACTCCAGTATGACCTCATCTTCTTTGAACTAACATTAAGGACCCCTGTCATAATAGATTCAGAGCCCACCCTACTCCAGTATGACCTCATCTTCTTTGAACTAATGATATCTGCAACAACCCTATTTCCAAATAAGGTCACATTCTGAGGTACCGGGAGTTAGGACTTCAACATACCTTTTAAGGGGGGGCACAATTCAGTCCATAACACAAGGTAAGAATAAATGTGAAATAAATGTGAAAACTTAACAGTTGCTATGATGGAAGTCTGTGTCAAGTACATTGTGAGGCTGGGGAGAGAGGGGATGAGTTTTACCTGGGAGAGTCAGAAAAGGTTGTATGGATGAGGTGAAGTTTGAGCACATTTTGGAAAATGATGTTGAACGTTTGCCAGGTGCAAATGGGGTGTGAGTTGGGCCTCGGGAATGGAAGAGCATCCCCTGTCGGAGCAGCAACAGAGGCAGTAAGGAGAGTGACATAACCAATTTCATGGTGTTCCACTACAACTCGAAAGGGGCTTAGGCTTCCTGTTTTCCAGAGAAATCAAAATGAGGTCTAAACACCTTGGCTAGTGATGCCCCTGTGACAGTTATTCAAGATCACTGGTAGCTTCAAAATTTCAATAGACACTTTGTTGTACAACAGAAACTAACACAACATTGTAAAGCCATTATACTACAATAAAGATATATAAAAAAATTTTCAGTGTAGGAGGGGCACAGGGAGATAATCTAATTGGAAGGTGGGTGACTTATCAAAGCTACCTTTGCATGATAAACACATTATTTTTATTTAGTTTTACTTAGTTTGCCTGTTATAGACTAATAAAGATAGCAATGTTGTCTAAAGATGCTTTCACTGGCACTTCACATAAAATGGAGAAAATGTCAATTGCATATTTCATAGAATAAGCACACCCAGGGGTGGCTTGAAGGGGCAGTGATGGAGACTATGAAAAGGGGCAAACCCTCCTCCTGGCCTGTCACCCATTCACATCCCTAGTGATTGAGTGTTGTTTCTGTTCCAGACACTGTGCTAAGTGATTACATGCATTATATCTCATTATCTCCAATTTATAGATGCAGGCAGTGAGATTTAGAGATGTTAAATACATTGCCCTACTCAAACAGCTAGTGATTTCATTTTAATTATAATCTAAAAAACTATAATAAATGCATGAACTAGAATTCTGCACTGTCCAACACAGTAGCCACTAGCCACATATGGCTTTTTAAATGGCAATTAATTAAAAATGGAAATTAATTAAAAATTAATTAATTAAAAATTCTAGTCCCCTTTGCTCAATAGCCACATGTGGCCAGGGGCTACCATATTGGACAGTGCAGATATAGAACATTTTCACTAAGAATAAGATAAATACTTTATCACTGAGTACAGCCTCATGATTTTGCTCATGTTTGCTTTGTGTTTGTGATCATATGGACACGATGTAGCATTCTCCAGTTGTCCCAGGCAAATAAGAAAAGACTAGAGCTGGCCTTAGTATGTGAATGATGCACTACCACTGTATTAATGAAGGTAACCTAATAGTTCAAATAAAGAAAAATTGAGAGATCGTTTTATAAATGCACCAACATCAAAAGAGCCTGCCCTATGGCAATCAGTACTATGTTTACTTTGTAATCAGTTACGTAGTTGCAGCAAAATAACATTATTCATCTCATTAAATTAGTATTGTCAATTTAAATATCATTGGCTCCATAGTTTTATTTAAATTTAGTCTGGAAAAAAAAGCCTTTGATTTATAAGAACTATAACTATTAGGAGTCTGCACCTAGTTTTTTTTGTGTTTTTTTTTTTTTTTTGCGGTACGCGGGCCTCTCACTGTTGTGGCCTCCTCTGTTGCGGAGCACAGGCTCCGGACGCACAGACTCAGCGGCCATGGCTCACGGGCCCAGCCGCTCCGCGGCATGTGGGATCTTCCCGGACCGGGGCACGAACCCATGTCCCCTGCATCAGCAGGCGGACTCTCAACCACTGCGCCACCAGGGAAGCCCCTGCACCTAGTTTTATTTGTGTACATTTTAAGATAACATTATACTAAGGATAATTTAAGTAAATGTAAGGATCCCTGGAGAATTTTCATTCCTCTTAGAAGAGTTCATCATATTACCCAAGATTGAGAAACACTATGAAAGCCTTTAGGGTGAAGGAGCCTGAACACTTAACCTGTAACACACAGTCCCAGGCCCACGGAGCTGTGTGATTGTCAGTATCCTATCAAATCCAGATGAACTAGAGCCCTCTTGGCACCAGTATGCCATAATTCTACCCAGGGATATATTAGGATATAACTGCAGCAGCTGGCAAAACTTCACACTGATGAAGCATTTTACTCCACAATTTTCTAATCACTCCCCTGTTTTAGAATCCCGTTAGTAAAACTTGATTTACACTCTTCATAAATACCAAAATTTCCACCACCACCACCACCCCTTCCTAGCTCTTAATATGCAGAAGATGTTTGTAGTGAGGAAGACCACAAAGCAAGACTTCCACTTCTCATTTTCTGGCTCATGAATATTTTTTTCCCTGTCTTAATCAGACCAACTATTTTCAAGCATCTCACTGATGGGAAATAGGACTCAAGAGCGTCATTTTCATATTACCACTTCCCAATGTTTTACTGAAAGATTTCGTGTCTTCTCACTTAATCCTTGGCCTCCAGCTTTCCCCTTGAAATCTGCAGATGAATTTCACACTCTCTGAGGCAAACACTGCTTTTCTTGCCATAAATGAGAAACAGGCGCTATCTAGGCCGAGCTATCTCACTGGGTGCACCCCAGGGCTACAGTCAGCTCAAGCTGGTCTTTTCACTGTGATTGCAATAGTCAGAGAAGCCCATTCAGGCAACTTCTACATCACCGGGGAAGTAAACTATTATTTTTAGTAGTATTGTATATTACATTGAGACCCCTTATTTATGTTGTTGCACTGTATGTGTATCCCCAGAACCTTGACTGAATTTCTTACCTCTCATTTCTGAAAAATGCTCGGTAAATATTCCCACTATTTTCTGCAAAGTGAGAAAAGAAGACACATCTTCTTATGTAAGTGGCAAATAAGCTCCCCAAACCCGTGAACCAGAAGGATACTTGAAAGTTGTGCTTACCACCTTTGAATATACCCCAAAGACATGCAAACTAACACTGAGAAGAGTTTTAAAAATCCACTTCCCTCCCCTTGGGAAGGTGTTTCTGGTTGTTAAGTAAGTAAAGCCATCTTTTCCTCAGATTTTTGCAAGTGTAGTTAATTATAATTGTTGACGTTCAATTATGCTAAGGTAATGATAGTAGTCACCATTTATTTGGCTTTTACTCTATACCAGATACTCTGCCAAGCTATTTACATATATTATCTTATTTGTTCCTTACTTAGTGAAGGTAGTTAGTATTACCTCTATTTTATAGATTTAAAAAACCAAACAAGAAACGGGGAAGTTAGATATTAGTCTGAGGTCACATAGGCACTAAATGTTGGCATCAAGATTTGAATTCAGAACTTCCTGAAATCCCAAGCCCACACTTCTTTTTTTTGTCTTAATACACATTTATTAGCTTTACAGAACTGTAGGTTAGAAGTCTGGCATGGAGTGGCTGGGTTTTCTGGTCAGGGTCTCACAAGGTTACAATCAAAGTGTTGACAGTTGCATTCTCATCTGGAACTTGCGGTCCTCTCTGAAGCTTCAGAGATGTTGCCAAGCCCACACTCTTAGCCTCACAAACAATAATACAATATAATAAGGCTTTATGTAATAATGAGCCATATTTGAGTTAATTGTTGTTACTCCTCAACCGAAGCATTCTGATTTCCAATATTTACTTCCCATTTTCGGGAAAATGTCAAAATAAGTTTCACTACGGTCAGTTGCAGATCATTCTTAAGGGTATCTCAGGGTATTGGCAACTCAAATACCCTTCACAAAGTACCTTTTTTTTTTTCCTGCTCAGTTCACGAGGTTTGGCCCCAAATCCCCAAAGCAGTTTCACCTGTAGTCAGAGAGCCCTTTTACGAAGAGAATTGATTCCCCTTTTCATCCTAAGGTGAGCTCTCAGTAGTGCTCTGCAATCAGGACTTCACTTCTCCAAGTGGGGGTTGCCTTTGCGGGAGAGTTCAGCTACCAACAGCTGGGCATCCACGGGACAGGAGCAGAATAATGAATTGCCTACTTGAAGATTCAAGGGGAATTTTGAGGGCCTGGATTTTTTCCAGGTTCTTGGTAAGCAACCTAATTTCAGTTAATAAAAAATTACTGATCTTTAGAAAAACACAAACAAGGTTTAAATTCAGGTTACTTTTCGAAGATCTTAGTATTTATTTTGAGTACTATTAGGTAAGCTTTGATAATTAACTCTATAAACCCTAAACTAGCCTGTTTGTTGTAAAATCAGCTATACCCTCCCCCTCACCCTGCCCCCACCTTCAGGCTCAGGGGCAGACTCAGAAAGCCTACCTACTCCTTATTATTTCTTGCCCCTTATCAGTTTATTTAGGGGAAAATGTATCCCAAAGAGAAGAGTAACAGTCTGGCAGGTACTGACTAGATAGTTATCTCATATGCTATAAAACCTCTTCCATAAAATTTATCTACTGTGGAATTTGCGATGTTTGTTATGAACTTGTCCAAAGTTTGTATTTGCAACCTGAATTGAAAGGATTTGCTAGGCAAATAAATAATGTCTACATAATTGTAACTTGTAAAGAAAAGATCTTAAACTGAAGGGAAAAAAAACATGTGTTTTGCTATGAACTGAATTGTGTTTCCCCAAAATTTGTATGTTGAAGCTCTAACGCCCAGTGTGATGTATTTGGAAGTAGGGCCTTTGAGAGATAATTAGGTTTAGGTGAGGTCATGAGGGTGGGATCTGTGAAGGGATTAGTGGGCACCAGAGAACTTGCGTGCTCTCACTCTGCCTTGAGCACCCAGCTAGACGGGGTCGTCTGCAAACCAGGAAGAGAACCTGACCATGTTGGCTCTCTGATTTCGGACTTCCAGCCTCCAGAACGGTGAGAAAATTAATTTCTGTTGGTTAAGCCACACAGTTTATGGTGTTTTGTTTTGGTAGCCTGAGCTGATAAATACATCATTTATTACTTTAGAAGCACCTATTTGCATGCAAAGATAATAGTTTTACAGTTATCATTTGTGTGTAAGTTCATTAGAGGAGAGATAGGACCTCTCCATGGCAACGCTTTTATGATACTCTTTAACTTGGGAGTGATAAAAGTGCCCTTCAAAAAATAGTATAGGGCAGCTTTTTCAATAGTTTGGACAGAGTTGTAGCCAGCTAGTCAGAATTTGTGAAGTTTTATTCTTTTGTCCCAAAATTCTAAAGAAGTTATTATGTATCATAACACATGTTATAGCCTATAAGGCACATGGGCATATTTCTCACAGCAGAATTGTGTGTTTTATTGCAAGAACATTAAAATGGAATGGATTTATGTGGATAATCATTGAAGTTGGGTATCCAGTACCTGGGGTTCATTGTATTATTCTCTCTACCTTTGTGGGTGTTTCAAAATATTGATGATACAGAGTTTTAAATGAATATACACATATGAGCTAATGGGTGGACAGATTCACTTTGCAATATGTGTGGTTGCTTAGTTGTGTGTTGCTCCATAACCATTTTTTAAAATGGAAAAAAAACAACCTGGTTTCTTCTTAAAAAGTGCAAACTGTGCCAGCTGATTTGAATGAGAGGGAGTGTTGTTCCGCTTTATTTTCACAGCTGTCTTATCAGTTTCCTAAACTCAATTAGGGTGGAGCACAGGAATTTCACTTCACTATGGGGGGACTAAGGGCTTTGTTGTTGTGGTTTGAAGATAATGTTATCTTCCCAGGCTAACCTCTTGGAGTGAAGACATTTCCCCAGAGGGGAAAAAAAGTAGGGCCTTAAAGATGTCTTCATAGAGTTTGCAGAGTGGTTGAAGCTTAACAGTCTATGGAGAACTCTGTCAGCCTCGTGGGAAAATGATTTGGTATTCAATTGTTTTCACTTGGGCACTTTCCCAGACTAGATAAAGCCTCTCCATTCCGTCCTACCCCTCCTCCACCCTAAAATGCCCTGAACCCTAGGTGTGGCAGGCTTGCTTTTGTTCAGGATGAAGTAGGGCAAGAGCTATCAGGTAAATAAGGAAAGTACCCTTTCAGTTTCTTGCCTGCTGACGGCATGCCTGTGTTCCCTTGGCTACACTGTGGAAATGAGAATTTCCACAGTTTTAAAGGGAGTGTCTGTTACTGTTCATTATGAGCTGAATCATTATTTAGGTTCTTGACCTCTTTACATGATCTGGATTTTCATGCCTGTGAGATATGAATTGAGCCGAGGACTTTATGAGAAGCAGAAGCATTTTTTTTTTTTTTTTTTTTTTGCAGAGTTTTCATTTTACTCATAACCTAGTTTTAGACTGGAGATGTGGGTGGTGAGTATCCAGGCCCTTCATAAGGCATTACACAATCTATTCGAGTTATACAGAGTGGATAGAAAAGTGCCTATAACCTACTTATTTAAAAGTGTTTCATAATATAGACTCGAAAACCTTAGAAAATTCTTCAGGGCATGGAATTCTTGACACTGTTTCTTGATGGAAGAGAAGAATTCTCAATTAAATACTCGCTGCTCCTATAGTTCACAGGGTAGAAGGGGAAAGGAGGGTAAGTGTGACAGACTAAGGGCATGAAGAATGCTTTGCCCTTGGGACTTGTCAACCACTTATTGGTTCAAAGGTTTGAACCCCAAACCTAGAAAAGATTCCCATATTTGGGGGATTGCAGTTAGTATATCATAACAGATTTTCATCAGAAATTTTCATTGAGTGATAGAAATAATTAATGCAATCTGAAACTTAATTTGAAAGTGCCTCATCCCCCCCTTAAAAAAAAAACCTAAGAACTAAAAAAAACCCAAATTTTCATTAAGATGAAAGCATACATTAAGATCTTCTCTTTTCCTTTGTCTCTCCAGAATTTTTAAGGGAAAGTTATTTTCTGTGCTTTCATCATCATGAATCACATTTTGAGAGCTCATAAGTTATGTAGCAATGTCATTAGGCAGTTGGGAAAATTATGTAGCAATTTATGAGTCATAATGGTCCTAGATTTCAAGGATCTTATCTTTCGCTAATTTATTAAATATTTGAGTCCCTGCTATGTGCTAGGCACCATTCTAGGTGCTGGGCACGTGGCAAAACACAAGAAAGACAAGGTTCTGGTCCTCACAGAGCTTGCATTCTAGTGTGGATAGACTCACACAAAGCAATGGAACACTAGGTAGTAATAAGTGCTAATATCAAATAAAACAGGACAGGGTGATAGAGAGTAGATGAGTGAATGTTTTAAATTGGGTGATACAGGAAGGCCATTCTGAGAAGGTGACATTTGAATTGAGACCCAAATATTGGGAAGAAGCCAGCAATGAAGATCAAAGGAGTTGATAATCTAGGGAGGAGGGTAAATAATGCAGAAGCTCCAAACCTTAACCTGCATGAGGAGCAGAAAGATAGCAAGTACGGCTGGGGCTTGGAGAGCAGGGGAGGGGGTGATCTAGTCAGAGGACCAGAAACCTAACAATGCAGAGCCTTGAAAGCCAGAATTTATGCTAAACGTGATGGAATGACATCGAAGGGTTTTGAGCAGAGGAGTGATATTACCTGATCTGCATTTTAAAATATTACTCTGGCTACCACATGGAGCATGGGTTACATAAAGTGTCTATAACAATCTCAATAAGAGATAATGGTGGCTTGGATGAGGATCAAGATGGAGAGAAGCAGACAGATTTTGGATGTGTCTGAGGTAGAGTACATAGCTCTTGTTGGTGTGTTCAAGGTGGGGGAATGAGGGAATGGATGATCCTCAGACTCTCTGGGCTCCTGTTGGAGCTATTTGCCAGATAAGGAAAGCTGGGAGAGGCATAGATCAGGCTGGCGAAACAAGGGTTTGCCTTGGCAGCATGTTAATTTCGAAATTAAACATCCACATCAGAGTGAAGGAGACAGCTGGTTAAGAAGGTTGGGGCTGGAAATACAAATTTGGGAGAAGTCAGCGTAGAGAGTAGGACAAAAGCCCGTGAAGTGGGCTGAAGAGAGAATGAAAAGGTAAGAAATGAAGACAGTAGCTACAAATAACTTTTTATAAACTGACGCTGCAAACGGGGAATAGAGAAATACAGTTGCAGGAGCATGAGGGGCCAAGGACTATTTTCTTTAAGATAGTTACTTTTTTTTTTTTTAAGATGAGAGTACTAAACTATGTAAGCTGATGGGAATGATGCAGGACAGAGGGAAAAATTAGTCTGAGGGGTTACATATTCCATCCCCTCCAAGTGTAGACCCAAAGAAAGATGACAATTTGGAAAAACTAAAAGCACAGCTTACATTTGTTATGTATGTATTGCAGGCTTTGGGAGAGAAGTGGGACAGAAAGAGAAGATAAGCATGGAGAAATGGGAATTAGGGAAGGCAAGAGAAGAAAGAAATATTTTTAAAATAGTACAGAGTTAGAAAATATATCTGTGGGACCTGGGGAGGGGGACTGAGGAATGAATGAGTTATGCTTCTACCTTCTAGAGACAAATTTTTCTAGGAGATACCAGTTCCATCGTCCACTAGAGTCTTTCTGCCCTGGAGAGGGTAGCGGTTCGGAATGGTACTGACATAAACTCCTGGCTCCACTTCTTGCTGGAGGGGAGTAAGTTATGGAACTTATTTGTGCCTCAGTTTCCTTACCTGAAACATAGGCCTCGTGGGGTTAGTGTGTGAATTAAATGAGACCATTCTTGTAAGGCACACGGCAAACAGCCTTTTTCTAGGCACCTTAGAGCCTTTGGGCAAATCCTGCCTTAAGTTCCTTGAGGCCAGGGAACGTGTCTTATCTTTTAATTTTCCATGGCATCTAACATATAGCCCTAAGTATAAGTGAATTTTGAATGCTTGCCTTTTTTTCCCCTCCTTTTCTTTCCCTTTCCTTCTGCTGTGCGAAACCCCATCTTGTGCTGCTCACCACCTTACCTCGTATCTCTTTATACTTGCATTTTTGATCTATAGAGTGTTCTGTTGGATGTAGAGTCACAGAAAACATGAGGTGGGACTTTAGCTTTATTCTGTCTTCCCTCCCAAAACAAAGATTTTAAGTTGAACACCTTGATTTAAAAATGAAAGTTTAAAAAAAAAAAGTTTATACCACCACTAAATTTATCTTTTGTTGCAGAGTTCATATATAATTTCTCTTCTTAATCTAGTTGGTTAGCTCCACAAAGATTGGTTTGTACTTATCGTTTTTCTTTTTTTTGAGATAGTATGTTTTTTCTTTTTTTTTAAATTTTTATTTTATATTGGACTGTAGTTGATTTTTTTTTAAGAATTTGATTTTTTTAATTTATTTTTTTTACTTTTGGCTGCGTTGGGTCTTCGTTGCTGCGTGCGGGCTTTCTCTAGTTACAGAGAGCGGGGGCTACCCTTCGTTACAGTATGCGGACTTCTCATTGTAGTGGCTTCTCTTGTTGCGGAGCACGGGCTCTAAGGTGCACGGGCTTCAGTAGTTGTGGTGCACGGGCTCAGTAGTTGTGGCTCGCAGGCTCTAGAGCATCGGTTCAGTAGTTGTGGCGCATGAGCTTAGTTGCTCTGTAGCATGTGGGATTTTCCTGGACCAGGGCTCAAACCTGTGTCCCCTGCATTGGCAGGCGGATTCTTAATCACTGCGCCACCAGGGAAGCCTGGACTGTAGTTGATTTACAGTGTTGTGTTAGTTTCAGGTATACAGCAAAGTGATTCAGTTATACATATATCTCTTCTTTTTCAAATTATTTTCCCATTTAGGTTATTACAGAATATTGAGCAGAGTTTCCTGTGCTATACGTTAGATCCTTGTTGGTTATCTATTTTAAATATAGTAGTGTGTATATGTCAATCCCAAACTCCCAATTTATCCCTGCTCCCCACCTTTCCCATTTGGTAACCATAAGCTTGTTTCCTATGCAGATATTTTTCCCTTGATTGAATATGTATGAGTCCATATCAAGTTCTGCTTTCCTCCAGTTTCTGAGGTGAACACATAGTAGGATCTCAAAGTTTGTTAAATGAATAATGCTTGCTTGCTTGAATAGGAAATGGATCTTTTCCTTCCTTTTCTGTTACTCTTCCCAAAGTCTTTCTCACCTACAGGGTGATTTTGGAGGATAACATAGGTACTTAATTACTGTTGTCTTATATAAAATTTATGAAATAAATCATATGTATTCTACCAGTTCTCATGCTGTCTGTCTCTAATAGGAGCAGAATGTAATACTACAAATTTGAGTAATAAAATCACCTATGTATAAGGGAAGGAGGGTTTATTGAGAATCCTTCTAGTTGCCATATGTGGATATTTGGTATCATATCTGTATTTTTCCACAGGAGAACATGTTCTCTTAGACTCCACTAATGAGAGGCACTTGCATGAGATCTGGTAGGGAAGGAAAAGAGAAGCCATTGTCTCCTAGAGGCAGTTATGGGCAGAAGTATAGGCAGCAGCAGATGGGATGGCTGACGTGGGATTTTTGCCTACAGCTTTTGGGTGGGTGGTCTGAGAATCTTCCCGTTGCTTTTACAGGCAGCTGAGATCAATGGCAGTAGCTTCCTTGTGATCCCTGCACTTCCAGATTTCCTGAAACAGATCTTAACCGCCATCCTTCCTGCCAGTTCCCCAGAGTTGTGAAAGCCTCTAGTTCCCTGTGTTAAATCCCTTCCTATTTGAAATACCTACAGTGCTGACTGTTTTCCTGATGGTACCATGACAGATAATAGGACCTAGTCCACAATCTTCCATTGGAAAGTCTAGGAGAGTAGAACTTGATATAGATGTTCCCTAAGCCCCTCAGAGCGGTAGTGATGGGACCTTTAGAATTGATGGGTCCTTGACTTTGGAATTAGGAGTTCTTCAAGTTGTCACCCAAACCTATGCTTGTGGGATCTACAGAAACAGGGTTTATGGTAAAATGAAATAATTAACATTGAGTCTATAAAACTGTGTAGAACCTACTGAGACAAAAGAAGTGCAATAGAATGAATTGTCTTAGTGTTTTACTACATACAGTCTATGCAGTCACATGTATCTGAAGAACACACAAGAAACAGATTACAGGGCAGAGAGCTAGGTGGCTAAGAGACAGGGGTTGGGGGAAGACTTATTTTCTACTGTATATGCTCTTGTACCTTCTGAATTTTATGCCATGTGCATGTATAATCTATTCCAAAAACATACATTTATCTTTAATAGCAATAGTTGTATATTGTTTTTTATATACTGATTTTACAATCATCAGATTTTTAAAAAATCGTAAACTCTAACAACATAAAATGTTGGCCATGAAATGAAAAAACGAGAGCTTGTATCCACTGTTTATGGAAGTTCATAGAACTACTTCCTAAGGGTGTCAATTCGGTAGATGTCTAGTAAGATCAAAAATGCACAAACCCGATCATCATCAATTCCTCTTTTATGTACATACCCTGGAGAAAGGCTCATACATCAGGAGAAAGGTACAAAGATGTTCATTACGGTATTGTTTATAATAGTAGAAGAACTGGAATCATAAAAATGTCCATTATTAGGAAATAAATAAATTGATATAAAAAATAAAATACCATTTTGTGGAATCTAAAATATGACACAAATGAACTTATTTACAAAACAGAAACAGACTCACAGACATAGAGAACAGACTTTTGGTTGCCAGGGCAGAGGGTGGGTGGGGAAGGGAAGGATTGGGAGTTTGGGATTAGCAAATGCAAGCTATCATATATAGGATAGATGAATAACAAGGTCCTGTTATATAGCACAGGGAACTATATTCAATATCCTGTAATAAACCATAATGGAAAAGAATATGAAAAAGAATATATATGTATAACTGAATCACTTTGCTGTACACCAGAAACTAACACAATATTGTAAATCAACTATACTTAAAAAAACAAAAAACAAACCAAAAAACCCCCAAAGGGACCACCCAGGCTACACACAGTATCATAAGCTAATTAAATTGTTGTTAAAAAAAAAAATACTTTGCGGGGGCTAAGGGGGAGGAGGAGGAATAAACTGGAAGATTGGGATTGACACATACACACTACTATGTATAAAATAGATAACTAATGGGGACCTACTGTATAGTACAGGGAACTCTACTCAATACTCTGTAATGGCCTATATGGGAAAAGAATCTAAAAAAGAGTGGATATATGTATATGTATAACAGATTCACTTTGTTGTATACCTGAAACTAACACAACATTGTAAATCAATTATGCCCCAATTAAAAAAAAAAATGCTATGGAACACTTAAATGGCCTAGCCCTATAAATGTCAACATGGATAGTTCTCAAAAGTGTATTCTTGAGAAAAGGAACTGCTGAGTGACATATACAGTATGGCAGCATTTAGGTAAATTCTAAAATACATGCTAAAAGAATCAAAAGCGGTGGGGGGGGGGTGCTATAAGGGTTCATACCTAATTCATGAGAGCAGTGGTCTCCATTAAGAGATAGAAGAGATAGGGGTTGGGATGGAAAACAAAAGAAACTTCATTTTTATTTTATTTCTTTTTTAAAAATATGAAGCAAAATGATCAATATCCTCTTTTTTTCATTCTGGTAGTAGATATGCAGTTTTATATTATCTGTACTTTTCTATGGTACTTCTCAAAATAATACTTTCTATTCCCTAATCTCCCACTCATTCCCCCACCCACTACAGTCTGGATTGTGTCCTGCATCACTCAGGATCCCAGCAGGAAACAAAGGGCACACTCAAACTGGCTAACTTTAGGGGAGTTTAATATAAGCACTATTTACAAAGATACTGACAGGATACAGGGAAGCCAACAGAAAAGTGTGGCACCCCAGGGGCTGGTAACAGCAGGAAGCTGTCACTGTACAGGGGCCTGCAGGAAAAGGGGAAGGAGCAAAGCCTGAGAGAGTGCTATGTGGAACCACCCAACAGGAGTAGTGGCCTTTATCAAGGAATGCAGCCAGCCTATGGTGACCCTCCTCAAGGGAACTGGAGAGAATGGGTACCTCCACCTTCCTGTCCTCCCTCCCTCTGTTTTCCTGTCAATATCCTCCTTTGGCCAAGCCCAGCCCAAAACCATTGGGCCAAGAAATCCACTGATGCTGCCCATACAGGTCAGCTTCCCAGGACTCAGAGCAGGGACAAACTGAAAGTATACGTAGGCTTCACCATGTCTCACAAAGTTTGCCAATTCCTGCTAATTGTCAAATCCAGGAGATGCTTCGGATGTTTTTAAACTTAGCTTCTTGGTTATAATTTACAATTGACTTTTCTCCTCCTTTATACTCCCTCCTCTAGTTTTCCAGCTAACTCAAACGGCTCCTTGCTAGTCTTGTTCACTGGAAACAAGACTGCCCCTATCTTAAGTGTTAGAATTCTCCAGGTTTCCATTTCTGATCCTCTTTCCTCATTCAGTCAGTCCCATGCATGTAACTCCCAACTCTTTGCTGATAAAGACCAAATTTTTTATTTCTAGCCAAGACCTCTCATCTCAATTCCAGACTTACTTATTGATAGCAACATGGGACTGTCTCACTGGCTTCTCAAAGTCAGCATAGCAAAGCCAAACACATCAACTTCCCCGATAAACCTGCTCCTTTCCTTATGGTTCCCACCAAGTGAATGGCCCTGCCACTACCCTGAAATCTTCCTCTAATTCCTTGCCTTCCACATACTGTCCACTTCTCTTT